>NC_083405.1:8079380-8143895 GCF_020745735.1 Hemiscyllium ocellatum
GTGGACATGTATAAGCTGCATAAAAAAATCTACATGAAAGTGTAATGTTTATTCAAGTAGGTCAGGATTTATTGGTAAGGAGGTTCCAATATTAAGTGATGCAGGATATTTTCAGTCTGTAATACTGAGGAGTGAGGCTTTATGCAATCTTGAGAGATTATTGCCAGAAAATGTGCTGGTAACAGGAATTCATAGTGAGGCAAAAAAAATGCTCAGTTATGTAAAGTGAGGCTAGAGAGTCCAGACAAGAGTGTAGAATGTGTGGTAGGAGTACTGGACCCCTAACTCTCAGCTCCAGGAATAAAATTTGTCCTTGCAAATAATATAGCTGATTCACTGGTAGGCGTGCTGCCTACTCTAGTTGAAAATCCAGTGGAGATGCAGGCAACTGAAGAGCTGGAGAATGTTTATCCTGGAATTTTGCCTGATTGAGTGATCAGAAGATCAAAGATGCACAGGTTGAAGCGGGATAAAGGCAGAGATAAGGAAGCTGACATAGATTTATCCGAAAGTTTCTTTTTGATCAGATAAGTGGAACGGAGAAGGAGCAAGTAGGAAAACATGAAAATATTATGAGCTCTGCTAAGCTGATTGAATTACAGTAGAAAGATGAGGTGTTACAAAAGTTATATCAAAAGACATGTAGCAAGGAAGAGAATGAATGCATTTATGTGTGTTGCTACTTAATAAATGATGCCTTAATGCTGATATGGAGATCAGCACACATTGAAGCAGATCAGACGTGGCCAGAAATTCATCAAACTGTATTGCCTGTTGGGTATAGAAAGGAGGTGCTATGAGTGGCACATGAGCTACCACTTGGAGATCATTTCGGGGTGAGGACATTACAGGCTGGAATACAGACATTTTCCCTGGCCTGGGCTACACAAAGATGTCGTTGAATTTTGCCAGACGTCTCAAACATGTCACACAGGCAGAAATAAAACCTGTGACTTTAATACCTATTCCAGCATTTGAGGAACCCTTTACAAGAGTCCTGATAGATTGTGTAGGTCCCCTACCTCAAACAATAAGTGGGAATAAGTAATTATTAACAATAATGGTTGTGTCGACTAGTTTTCCAGATGCAGACTCATTAAACAGCATCACAGCTAAAAGAGTTATAGAGAAAAAAAAATTTTTCACTAGGTACGGACTACCAATAGAAATCTAGACAGATCAAAAGTCACATCCGAACTGTTCAAGGAGATGATGGATAACTTGGGAAAAAAGCAATTCAAATCTCCTGCGTATGATTTGGAATCACAGGGAGCATGAGAGAGATGGCATCAAACACTGAAGACCATGTTGAGGTTTTATGGTCAGGACTATCCAGGTGATTGCGAAAAAGAAATTCTTTTTCAACTGTTTGTGATCAGAGACACACAGAATGAATCGACCAAATTCAGTCTATTTGAATTAATTTGTAGGCATGAAGTAAATGGACCATTAATATTGGTTAAGGAGAAGTAATAAGTCAGAATTCAGAGACCACCCATTTGGACAATGTGTCAACTTTTAGGGAACGATTAAATAGTGCTAGAGAGTTGGGTAGACAGCATTTAAAAGTATTGCAACATACAATGAAACAGGAGATGGATCAGAAAGCGCAAATTCGCAAATTTCTAATTGGGAATAAGGTCTTGCTGTTACTTCCAGTAACAGTTGAGCCTCGAAAAGCAAGTTTTAGAGTACCTTATCAAATTGGGAAGAAATTGAATGAGGGTAACTACTTGATACAGACTCCAGACAGGAAGAGATCTCACAAAGTGTGTCACGTGAATATGCTCTAAAGGTATTTTGATAGTGAAAGAAAGTAAGACGATAAGGTATTAATGATTACAACACAGAAGGAAGAACCAAGTTCAAAGGATTCAGCTTTGGACATTCCTCAAATCAAATTGAATAATGAGAAAGTTGTCAAAAATTGGAATAAATTATTAAGTTACCTTACACAAGAAAAGCAAAGCGACCTGAAAGACTTATTGCTGTCTCGTGGAGACATATGGGGAAATAAACTGGGAAGTATGAACATAATTGTGTATGATGTAGATACAGGAGATGCTGTTCTGATTAAGCAACATCCTTCTAGGCATTACCCTCCAAATTGCCACAGGCTCAGAAGGAGAAGAGCACATGCTCCAAGATGGCATAGTCGAAGTGAGTTACATTGACTGGAGCTCACGTATTGTCATGGTGCCAAAGTCAGATGGGCCCCAACGGTCATGTGTGAGCTATTACAAAGTCAATGCCCTTATAAAGACTGATGCATACCCAATTCCACGTTTGGAAAATTGTCTCAAAAAAGTGGGCGAAGCTATTTACATTTCTAATTTGGATTAGCGTAGAGACGACTGGAAGCACCTCTGCCAGAGAGAGTGAAGGCAATTTCGGCTTTCATAAAGCCAAATGGACTATATCAGTTCAAAGTTGCGGTATTTGTTATGAAAAACGATCTTGCCACATTCGAGAGACTGACAATAAGGTCATTGCCGGATTACCCAACTATGCGGTGTACATTGTTGACCTGGTGGTTTTTAGTGACTCATGAAAGGAACAATTACAGCATTTATGGGACTTGGTAAATTGACTTCCGAAGGTATGCTCGGTGAAAAACCGAGCTAAAAGTGAATTTGAGAAAGCCCAAATCACGTTTCTGGGTCACGGTATTGGACTTGGACAGATGGCCCCATGAGATACGAAAACGAAAGTAGTTTGGGAATGTTTCACACCGTCAACAAAAAGAAATATGCAGTGCTACGGTTCTTGGGATTGACTGGATTTTACTGAAAGTTTGTGCCAAACTTTAAGCAGTGCGGCTGCTCCCGTCACCGAATTGTCGAGGGCAAGAAATCTCAGTGGACAGAGGACTGTCAAAAGGCATTTTACAGCCTAAAAACTTTGTTAACCACTGCCCCCAGTATGAGCTACACTAGTTACATGAAGCCATTCAAGGTGGCTATCGTTGCCAATGATGTGGGTGTCGGTCCGGTGTTCCTGCAGGAGGATGATGAGGGAATAGAAAGACCCATCGGGTATTTTTCTGGGAAGTCGAACGTTCAAAAGAAGTGTTCAACAGTGGAGAAAGAGAACGTAAAGTTGGTGCTGGCATTACACCATAACTGTGTTTATATTATCAGCAATGCATCTGAGATCATCGTATACACTGATCACAACACATTGACATTTGTGGAGTGGGCGGCACGGTGGCACAGTGGTTAGCACTGCTGCCTCACAGCGCCTGTAGACCCGGGTTCAATTCCCGACTCAGGCGACTGACTGTGTGGAGTTTGCACGTTCTCCCCGTGTCTGCGTGGGTTTCCTCCGGGTGCTCCGGTTTCCTCCCACAGTCCAAAGATGTGCGGGTCAGGTGAATTGGCCAAGCTAAATTGCCCGTAGTGTTAGGTAAGGGGTAAATGTAGGGGTATGGGTGGGTTGCGCTTCGGCGGGTCGGTGTGGACTTGTTGGGTCGAAGGGCCTGTTTCCACACTGTAAGTCTAATCTAATCTAATCTAAAAATATTAAGGACAAAATGTCAGACTGTTTAGATGGAGCTTGTTGCTGCAGCCATTCAATCTGACAATTGTGCATGTGGCAGATGGTGAAAACGTGAACGCTGATGAGTTATTGAGACTAGAATGAGATACGGAGGTGTTCGGTGGTGGGTTTACCACAGCCTGGATTTGCATGGGTTTGTGCATGTTTAAATGATTGCAATTAGTATAATGTATCTGTCTGTTTTGAGACTACTCACTGGGTTTGAAAAGCAACCATCTTTTGGCATTGATGGTTCTTTTTTTGGCGGCGGCGGCGGGGGGGGAACACATGTCACAAAGCAAGTGCCTTTTTTGTCTAAAAGCTGTTCCTTGGCTCAAGGAGACTCTGTCCTTTTTTTTCAGAGATATGATAAAACTGGGCCAAGCTCCGATCAGTCTGGTTTGGTACAGAGATGAAAAGGATTTTTAGAGTACTTTTGTTTGCACGGAAACAGATCAGACTTCAGGCCAAAGTGGTCATGCTTTATAAGTGACCAGTAAAATGAACGGAGAGTGGTGAGCTATTTAGCTGAACTAGCTGAGCTGAGAAGTTTCAGTTGAGTTTACAACTGGGAAGTTCAACTGAGAACTGTGTGGAAACTCGTTCTCTTTTCTGACCTTCAACTTCAACATGGAAGTATGTTTTCCTTTTGTACTGTTTTTTTATTGGGAGTTTGCTTATAGGGTTATAAGACAGTTGTGTATATTCGGAAAAGTATAACAAAGTCTAGCTGAATAGGTTGAATTCTGTCGCGATTCTTTATTCTGTTCTTTGTGTTTCATTGTGCAATTTTATGAATGAAGTGTTTGTCTGTTTTAAAATCTAATAGTCAACCTAGCTAACTTACTCTGGGTAATTTTCATTGTACACTTACCGAAACAAATTGCAAAGGTATGCTCTGGGCTGCCTGCCTAAAAATGTTTGGAATAGTCTAGCCTAGTCCATAACATCTCGGAGATGGAAGATGCCTCCTTGGGACTTGGTATAAAACACTTTCCCTCTTCATGGTCAACAAACCACGTTAACATAACACGTGTGTACCATTAACAATGGAGCCAGGAGGAACAACATGGAGCAGTCTGTCAGTGCAGTGCATGCCTCATTGGTTTGTCGTGTTGCAGCAACAATGACATCCTCCTATTTCAGTGTAATGGTTTGGAGGGGCTGAATGGCCTCTTCTGGTCATGTGTCAGTGTCTCAAGGGACAGAATGTCTTCCTCCTGGCCCGAGAGCAGAGGTTCAAGGACTTCAGTGGGAAATCCATGGTTCCTACCTACCAGCACGTTGTGCTGACTAGACTCTATCTTCCTGAGTTGTAGGAGACAAACATAAGGCTGAAAGTACACTGCAAACCCGGGAGCATCATGAGCTGGGAAAGTCAACATTTCAGGTATAAACTTTCTTCAGAACTGGGTTGTGGTGGAGTGCGCGGGGTGGGGGGTTGGGGTAAGTGGAAGCTGCAGATAAAGCGGGAAGGAATTGGTTGGGGTGAGGAGGCTACATCACTGAAATGATGGGGGGTTGCGAATGGGTTTCAATGGATTTTGACCAGACAGAGAGTCGAGGGCTACGAAGAATTTGGCATGAAGGAGAAATTGTGGTCGATTGCAGCTCAGCCCTGACTTACTGAATGGAAGGGCAGGTCTTAGTGGCTATGTTGCCTGGTTTTATTCCAGTATAACCCAAAGTCCAGTCACTTTGTGACCTCTTCCATTTCCTATGTTACTGACTTCAAATAGCTGAATAGACTGATCCTGTTGCTGTGTAACTGGATACTGATGCAGGATAATCTGGTTACAGTTTTATAAGCCCAAGGAGCTTATTGGCCTCCTCCTGTAATTGTATATCAGTCTCCCGGGACTGTAAAGCCTTATTCTGTTCTGCTGTAGCTGAAATCCATATCGACTACATCTACCGCCCATGGAGAAAGTGAGCACGGCAGATGCTGGAGATCAGTGTAGAAAAGTGTGGCACTGGAAAAAACACGGCAGGTCAGGCAGCATCAGAAGAACAGGAGAATCGATGTTTTGGACGTTCCTGATGAAGGGCTTAAGTCCGAAACATAGATTCTCCTGCCCCTCGAATGCTGCCTGACCTGCTGTGCTTTTCCAACACCACATGTTTCGACGTCTACTGCCCCACGCAAGTCAATCTTCCTGGTCACATCATCCAATCACATTAAGAAAATTGTCAGGCATAAACTTCCTCGCATAAAGCCACATTTACTATTCCTAATCAAAGCCTGTCTTTCTACATGCATATAAATGTTATCCCTCACAACCTTCTCAAGTACCTTACCTGCCACGGATGTTAAACCTACTGGTCCGTAGTTCCAAGGCTTTTTTCTTCAGTTCTTCTTGAATAAAGGCACAATATTTGCTATCCTCCAGCCTTACACGATGTCACCTGTGGTCAATTCAATTTTAATCAAATGATCCCCCAACTCCCGCCCCACTTTGTTCTGCTACAGTTTCACCCAGAAGCAACTGCACTTTGGCCAGATCCCGTCATTTTTTCCCCATAAAATCTGTCTCCCCATTTTTGGGATATTTTCCTTAGCAAAGTCAAAATGTGTGATATCACGGTCACTGGTCCTATAATGCTCTCCCACTTCTGCCTAGAACAGCTGACTGTCTTTCTTCCCCACAGTGAGGCCCAGCACTGCACTGCCCATTGTTGTATATGCTCTATGTTGATATAAGAAGCTCTCTGGAATAAATTTCAAAGCACTTACCCCCACTTAAAAAGTTATCAATGACCTAATGAATGTTTGGATTTGACATGTCTGAATATAATGATCCTATTATTGTTTTTACACACCTCAATAACTTGGTTATATACCTGCTCCCATACTTTCCTTTATCTGGGGGTCTAATAATATAACCTGAACAGTGTTTGTGTCATGGTTTTGATCCTGCGCTCGAACCTCCAAGAGTCATTAGAAGATACTTTCAAGATATCGTCCTTTCTTACGCCAGTAACTGACTCCATCATGAATAAGGCAACACCACCTCCTCTTTGACCCTCTCTCCTGTCCTGACAATAGTTCTGGTACTGCGGAAAATGTATTGCAGGAAAAGCGCAGCAGGTCAGGCAGCATCCAAGGAGCAGGAGAATTGATGCTTCAGGCATGAGCCCTTCTTCAGGCTCTTGCCCAAAACGTCGATTTTCCTGCTCTTTGGATGCTGCCTGACCTGCTGCGCTTTTCCAGCCACACATTTTCAACTCTTATCTCGCGCATTTGCAGTCCTCACTTTCTCCTGTAGTTCTGGTACCACAAAGTATTGCGTTGCCAGCCCTGACCTCCCTCAAACACAGGTCAGAAACGGCAAAAAATGTCACACTTCCACATGTCACCTCGTTTCCTTATCATTTCTGTCTGTCTGATAATATTACCAGCATTAAGGTAAAGCACATCCAACTTGGAATATATCACTTGGAACACTCTGTATCTCGGGGTCCTTCAGTCATTCACTGTTCGTTGTCAACCTGGCCAATTCATGATCCGAAACTATAACTCTCGGAATGAATGAATATTTGTTGAATTTTAATTTCGTTTTTAGTAAATGTATTCATCAAATGCAACTTTCCAGAACTGAGCAGTCAGCTCCAGATACAACGAGATGCTGCTGATTAGTTCCCTGTTCGGTGTGCAGAGGGACCAGCCCCCAGTAATGGAGAAAGCGCGTACTAGTGAACAGAGTCGAAAATTATGGCGCTGCAAACGCACAGCTAGTAAAATAGCATCCAAGGAGCACCAGAGTCAAAGCCTTGGCATCTGCCGTTCCCATGTTTTCCATTCCAGAATACACAGGATATTGGGAACCATACTTGCTCAGGAAAGTAGCACTGTACAGAGCCCTGAAATGGAAAGCAGTCAATCAGTTGGTTGGACAGGGAGTAAAGAAGTTGAAGTGAAATACAGACTGATTGATGTACAAACATAAGGATAGATAAATCCCTCAGCCAGAAGGGAAACGCCCTAGGTTACTATAGGAAGAGAGGGAAGAGATTTCTTTGCCTTTGGCGGTGGTTTTTGCGTCTTCACTCTCCATTGGAGTCGTGTCGCATGAGTGGAGGGTGGTAAATGTTACTCCCTTGTTCAGGCAAGGGAACAGGTATTGTCCTGAGAATGGCAGACCAGTCAGTCTTACATCAGTATTTGGCAAAGTATTGGAGAGGATGCTGAAAAATCATTGTTTGATTAGAAATAGTGAGCATGGCTTTGTGAGGGGCAGGTCATACCGCAGAACTCTTACTGGATTCTTGGAGGATGGGATTAAACACACTGAAGAAGGTCGAGCAGTGAATGCCGAGTGCATGGATTTTAACAAGTTGTTTGATAAACTTCCCCATGGTAGTTTCATTCAGTAAGTAAGAAGGTATGGCATCCGAGGAGACCGATCTGTCTGGATACAGCATTGGCTAGCCCATAGAAGACAGATGGTGGTGGTAAATGGGAAGTATTCAGTGTGGAACTAGGTGAGTAGTAGGGATCGATTCTGGGACCTCTGCTGTTTTTGATTTTGATGAATGACTTGGATGACAAAGTGGAAGGATAGGTTCGTAAGTTTGATGATGTAACACAGGTTGGTGGAATTGTGGATAGTGCGGAGGGCTGTTGTAGTTTGCAACAGGACATTGACAGCACGCAGGACTCGGCTGCTAAGTGGCAGATGGTGTTCAATACGGAAAAGTGTGATACGATTCATTTTGGAAGGTCGAATATGAATGCAGAATACAGGTTTAAAGGCAGGATTCTTACATTGTGGAGGAGTGGGGGATCATATGGTCCATGGCATAGCTCCCACAAAGTTGCTACCCAGGTTTATAAGGCTGTTAAGGATGTGTTTGATGTGGTCATTAGCCGAGGGATTGAGTTTAAGAGCTGCGAGGTTATGTTGAAAATCTATGGAGCCCTGGTGAGTCCACACTTAGAATATTGTGATCAGTTCTGGTTGCCTCTTAATAGGAAAGATGTAGAAGCTTTGGTGAGGGTGCTGAGGAGATGCTGTCTGGACTGGAGGGAATGTCTTACAAAGAAAACTTGAGGGTGCTAGGGTGTTTTCCTCATTGGAAAGAAGATGAATGGAATGTGACTTGACAGGAGTGTTCAAGATGATGAGAGGCACAGATGGAGTGGATAGGCAGAGACTTTCTCCCAGGGTTGAAATGGCTACCTTATGATTTTAAGGTAGGTTTAGGGGAGATGTCAGAGGTAGGTTCTTTAAACAGAGAATGTTGGGTGTGTGCAATGATCAGCCAGCAGTTGTAGTAAAGTCAACTATATTAGGAATATTTTAATAGATAGGCACATGAATGATAGTGGAATGAAATGTATGTTGGTTAGTCTGATCTTTGAGTAGAATTAAATGTTGACAGAACGTCACAGGCCGAAGGGCCTGCACAGTGCTGTATTGCTCTGCACTGTTCTATGTTTCCAGTTTCACCCAGCTTGTGGATTCTCATCAATTGTTGAAGTTGTGAGGGAGTGATGTGTGTGAGATCAGGAAGCTTTGGAGGGGTGTAAGGCCAAAACCTCCAGTTACAGTGTGCATTGTTACAGTCACCTGAAAGCCAGTATAAAATATGTGGTTATTTAAACCAGACGGAATCCCCAAGTTCAGTTATTAATGTGATTTTTGGATTGCCGTTTGCTACTGGTTACTTCACATCCATTCTACTGTGTGACCCATGTAGTAATCTCTGACCATTCACAGATATGTACAATTTTATTTTGATTCTGGAGAATGTGAAGGTGACATGTATTGGATATGGCTTTAGTGGTTCCTTTGTGAGGCACAAGGCACTGCAATAGATTGTCAACTTGTTAACGTCTTCACCCATGTCTGATCCGGGGTGCAGATGTATGGAGTCAGGGAGGCAGGTCAGATTTCATCACTATAGGTAACTTGTATGGTGTGACTCTGGCTCTCCATGTCAACACGTCTGCTCTCTGGGCCAGGCTCTGACTGAAGATGACTTTTAAAACTTGATTACTGGTCAGCCATTAGTATTTAACCTGTACAACATTTGTACCTACACTGAGATCAGTGGTAGTCTGTTGGCGGGTTCTCCTCCTGCCCACGGTGGATTCCAAATTATTTGTTTTGTTGTAATGTTTGACTGATTGCCCTCAACCAGGTTAGAAACTCAATGTACAGATTTTGGAACAGGCCACTGAGTCTCTCTGTGTCACAGGCAGCTGTGAGGTCCAATAACACTGCAAATGATTTCAGATCTATTGGAAGAAAATTTCAGCGTAGATCATTGCAAGGTGTTGAGTTTCCTGTACAGAATAATATTCGGATGTTTGCTATATTTCATGAATTGGACAAAAATAAGATGTGAACGATAATCATTCAATTGAACTATAATCTCTTAAATCAATTATGTTGATTCTATATTTATGGAACTAAAACATAACTCCTGTCAAGATTTTCTCACACAAAAATAAAGTATGTACATTTTATTTTATCGAAGAAAGAACATAACTCTTGTGGTGATCAGAATGAGATATTCAATGTCAGTATTGAAAGCAATGTTTTGCCACTTCAATATTTTTACAGTGGTTGGTTTCTGAATGATTACATGTTCAGAGTGAGCAAACGATACAAATAGAATTAGCGTTCTTATACCTTTATATATAATCAATCAGTTTAATTTCTCAGTGAAATGTACGATATTCAGCTATTTGCCAGCAATTTTAAAATGGCAATTATTCTACATGGACTGTGAATATTAAACTAAATAAATTATTTGTGTTATCAAACTTTAGTGAATAATAATTTGAAAACTTCCAATTTTTGGAATGAATGATGTTTAATATGAAACATGGAGAATGAAAAAAAAGCAACGAACATAATATTGTGTCAGTGAAAAGTCAAAGCTTTCCAAAGAGTTTTGTGACAAAGCAATGATATATCTGTTTGAGTAGTTGGAATACAAGGTGTAAAATATTCATGTTCTGAGTAATAATTAGACTTCATAATGAAGCTGACCTTGCAATACTTGCATTTTAAATGCTTATGCTGCACCAAATAATCAGGTATTTGCGAGCATTTACACAGTGAAATAATTGGATACTGACTTTTATTCACAGCTGTCACATGATAGAGTACAAAACTTTAAAGTACAGGAGGAAGCCATGGGCCATTATGTATGCATCAGCTCAAAAAATGTCTCCGAAACACCACCCCGCCATTTGCCAGCCCTCTCACTGTTGCCCATTAAATTCATAATTTCCAAATGTTTATCCAGTTCTCTTTTGAATCTTTATCCACAACTTTCCCAGTCAACTCCAATTTGTAACAACTCTCTAAATAAAGATGTTTTTCCTTATTTCACTTCTAGCTCTTTTGCTGACAACCTTGAAATTAGAATCCCTTGATGCTGTAATGCCCACTAATAGAGTATTCTTTTTCTACTCTGCAATATTTTTAATTCGTTTGAGCACCGCAATAAATTCACATCTTTGTCTGTTCTGCTCTAGGAATAATAAGCCTTGCAAGAACTGTAACAAAGACTACAACCGAAAAACAAGCAGAAAACTAGTGGCCAGAATATATGAACATCAACTAGCTACAAAAGACATGATCCCAACACCAATTTCTTATATACTGATGAGAAAGTACGCCACTTTGACTAGGTCTGCATATCCATCTTAGGACAGGCCAATCAGAGACAAACACATGAATTCCTGGAAACATGGCATTCCAACCGGAACTCCATCAAAACCACATCAATTTTGACTCCATCTACCATCCTCTGAGAAAAGGGGCCGGAAGTGACATCATTGACACAGGAAATTGCCTTACCAACTCGAGGAAACCGAAACATTTAAATAGAAAGGAGGAGATAACACCAGCACTTCACTGGAGGCTCACTTACTGAGTACAGTCAATGGATCAAACTAGAACTGACATTAGCTATTGCTTCAGAATATATCTGAATGTTCGTGGCTGCCACCACATTGAATAATTGAATGAAAATGCGAGCCTGCATCACCAAGTGCATAACCAAAGGCTTTTTTAAAACATTTGTGAAATTACCTGAACAATCACCCACCTCGGAAATGCAAACAACGCACATGTCACCAGGAGTAGTACGGCGAATCAGTGGTTAGCACTTGCCTAAAAGTGCTGGGGACCCAGGTTTGATTCCAGCCTCGGGTGACTGCCTGTATGGATTTCGCACATTCTCCCCGTGTCCACGTGGGTTTTCTCTTGGTACTCCGGTTTCCTCCCACAATCCAAAGATGTGCAGGTTAGGTGAATTGGCCATGCTAAATTGCCCAAAGTGTTCAGGGATGTGTAGGTTAGATGCATTAGTCAGGGGTAAATATAGGAGGAACGTGTTTGGGTGGGTTACTCTTTGGAGGGTCAGTGTAGATTTGTTGGGCTGAAGGGCCTGTTTCCACACATAGGAACTTTATATTCTCTGTCTGTGCCACCCTCTTATTTCAATACAGACTCGACAAATCCTCACTCAATCCCCTGCCTTTCACTTTAAGTATGTTTCCCTTTGTTTTTGACCCAACGAGTAAGGGAAACAGCTGCTGTCTGTTCATCCTCTCTTGTGCTCTTGTATACCTGTGCCCTGTTCCCTGCTCAACCTTCCCTGCTGCAAAGAAAAAAGGAGCAAGTTTAGCCACCGCCCTTCAACGTTTGAGAACTCATTCCTAAACTATGAAAGTAACCGCCCCAACACACACAAACGAAGCTGCATCAGGACACTATTCAAAAGAGCCACAACACACTGCAGTACACCAGAACTGCGAAAAGAGGAAGAGGAACACCTATACAAGGTATTCACCAAAAACGGATACCCACGCAACTTTATCACCAGATGCCTAAGAGATAGACCACGGAACGAGGACATGCCACAACCAAAAGGACTAGCCTCACTACCATACGTCAGGAGCGTCTCAGAACTGACAGCCAGACTACTGCGACCCTTAGGACTCATAACGGCACACAAGCCAACATCCACGCTCAGACAACAACTTACTAGAACAAAGGACCCAATACCCAGCACGAGCCAAACTAACGTAGTTTACAAAATACCATGCAAGGACTGCACAAAACACTATATAGGACAAACAGGAAGACAGCTAACAATCCACATCCATGAACATCAGCTAGCCACAAAACGACACGATCATCTATCCCTAGTAGCCACACACTCAGACAACAAGCAACATGAGTTCGACTGGGAAAACACTACCATCATATGGCAAGCCAGAGAGAGAACAGCCAGGGAATTCCTAGAAGCATGGCATTCATCCACAAACTCCATCAACAGAAACATCGACCTGGACACCATATACAAACCACTACAACGGACAGCTGAAACTGACACCCGGAAGCGGCAAGAACAAACCACTGTAAATACCGGAAGAAACATCAAAGCAGCGCTTCAGAGGAGGCTCCCACAGTTTGAGAACTCACTTGTCTTGTTAATTCAGATATGCATCCTCTCACAATTGTCAGTGTTAAACTTCATCAGCCATTAATCTGGAAATTTAAATCATCTGTTTATATCGTCCTGTAGCCTAACCCTGTCCTCCTCGCTGTGAAGCACCCAATTAATCTTTGTGTCATCCCCAACATTAGTTATCATTCCACTGCCATCCATCTTCCACATTCTCACCATCATCATTGATGAATATCACAAACAAACCTTGATTTCCTTCCTGTTCTCCGGATGTTATTCACAAAGCAATAATTAAAAATTCCAGTCTCTTGTTGTTCTTATTTTGGGGAATTTACAGAGTGATGTAGTAAACACCTATTATGAGGGAGCTGCAAATACCATTTGCGACACAAAGTTAAATTCACCTTTTACACTCTGCCCCTCAGCATGTCTTATTAATAAAACTTGTAACTAATTTAGAATAAACTATGGTTTGGCACCTTGCACTGTAACATTAGCCTTTTGTGTGGCACTGTCCTTTGTAACAATAGTCAGAACTGAAGAAACCTTTCATTTGCAGGATGGACACTGATTCATTGCTTGAATCATTTAATGTGATGAGGATAAATATTCAATTAAATTCGATGTTATGGACAAACTGCAGGAGATAAAATCATATTATCATGTCGACATTGAATTGGAAGCAAATACATACTGTTAAAAAATTCAAAAATGTTGAGACACAACCCCAGGGGAGAAAAAAAAACACGTCACCTGTATTTGACCGAGATACAAAACCACAGAGTGAGTGTTCAATCTGATAAAGAATCAAATGATAGAAAAAGAAATGCATCACATCTTAATTTTCAATCGAATCTGTTCCCAATTTTCGTCAACAGTGGTGGTTTACACCCAACCGCAGTTTTCCTATAACAAGCTTTACCCAGTCATTAAAACTTCATTAGCCATTCTTCCTCCCCTTCCTACTCTTTGTTTACACTCCTACTTCCCTTGCACGACCACTTCTGCTGCCACATACTCTTCCACTGATGATATCTCTTCCCACCCTTCCTCTGCCACTCCAACTATAAGTTACACCAGTTCCCTAGTTACTCTCACTTCCACTGGCCATCCCTTAACCTTTTTGCTTTCCACTGGGGTGATGGGAGCTGCTGGCTTCTGTGCTGCTGTTGGTCATCAGTGAATGATGAGATTGAGAATACCAATGCCCAATAGGAACAGACAATAGTGTATGTCATTGTCCAATGCACCGTGAATAGGGTGTATTTTTTTTCCCCATATAGAGTGGAACTTTTTTCTGTCTCTCTGTCACAGCGCTTAACCAAACAGCCTCATCCCAAATAGGAAATACCTCTCCTCAGAATCAGAAGTCCATGCATCTCTTTGCCCTTAATTTTTGCGAGGACAGTGACCAAATTGTTCAAAAATGCCGTGTTCTATCTCTTTTCTCTTTAGTATTTTAACTTATTTTCCAATGTCAGTTGATGTGAGATCAGAGTAACTTCCCTTGCCATCAATGCAGCATTTGGCTCTTGCAGCATCATTGACCCTCAGGAAAATGTGGTCAATGGGAATCGGAGGAAATGCTGTGCTGGTAATTTCCTCAATGAATAATGACACCTTCCCAAGAGCTATTGGGAATGTCAAATAAACTCTGCTTTTGCTCGTGCCTTCCAAAACCATTGATGGATTTGTCTTATTAATAATATCAAGATACATTCAGTTTTCACAGTTTGGTCTAAAATCTCAGAAAAGTAAGACCTTGATGGTTGAGTGTCACCACATTGAAATCAGAGTATTACAATAAGATAATGATTCCTATTAATTGCAGTCATTTACTTTCTGTTGTCTGGTCTTGCGGTGTCGTTGTCACTGAGATCAACATTTTCTCTGTTCAACAGCATCACATCACATTGGCTCAAGGCTGCACCATTCCCCAATTCTACTTCATTCTCCAACTCAATCGCCATGCTTGCCAGATATACGAGGCCCAAAAGGTGGAATAACTTAGAGATGCCTATGAGCCTCTGGAACCTGCCACACCACCAATGAACTCCTCTTCCAACGTCTTCTCCTCGATGTCCAATTCTTTGTGCAAGAGTACACTTCCCATCCCATAGACCCTTCCCTCTGCTCCAACACTCTCCCTCCACCTGGACCCATTCCTCTGGGTTTACTTGAACTTAATCTGTTCGTTAAGAACGCTCCATGTGAGTTTGGTTGTCTTAAATTCTCTATATCGCCCTCTCCCTATCCAACCTATCACCCTCTGAAGAGACCGTACGGTCGATGCTTCGATCCAACCCTGACTATGTTATTCAGCCTGTGCCGATAAGGGATGTGCTGCTGTCGTCTGGTGGAATCACCTCTACATTTCAGAGGCTGAGTGTCAGCTCTCAGATACCTCCACATTTCACCTGGTTGTCCATATCCTTACCATGGCACATCAGGTTATTTTATAACTATGTCTGACAACATTTCATCTAGACATTCCCATCCCCTCGCCCCCCCCCCCACCACACCCCAAACACACACACACTCACCCCCGCCTTACAGTTATGAAGCTGATAGTCCTCTGACAGCAGGGTTCGCTTTTATCTCCTCCTTAAAATCCACAAACAGAACTGCCTGCCAGACTCATTGCTTCAGCCTGCTCCTGGCACACAGACGGGGTGCATTGATACGTATGTGTGCCCAATTATACCTGTTCCTTCATGGGATACGTAGACCAATCCTTATTCCAGTTCTATTGCACTATCTCTTCCTTCCATACGTAGATGATATCTTGGCTGCTGCTCCTCTCTCTCCAGAATTGGAAACGTTCATAATTTCCAATTTGCACTCCCCCACTTTCACCTGATCTACCTCTGACTCCTCCTTTCCTTTCCTCGATTTATCTGCTTCTATTTCTGGGGATAGATCGGACACTCATATCCAGTATTAACCCACCGACTCCCACAGCTACCTGGAGTATACATCCTCATACCCTGTTTCCTGCAAAGACTCCATTCCATTCTCTCAGTTCCTCCACCTCCCTCACCCGAGAATTCCCCAGCACTGTTATCGACAAGACCCTCAACCGGTTTCGACACACCTCCTGCACTTCCATCCTCAGCCTATTTATTCCCTCCTACAACAGTGTTAGAGTTCCCCTTGTCCTTACCTATCAACCCATCAGATGCAGAGGATCACATGCAGAGGATCATCAGTCCGCATTTACCTCACCTCCAGCGAGATGCCACCACTAGACACATATTTGCCTCCTCTCCCTTTTCCGCCTTCTGAAAGACCAGTTCCTCCAGAATACCCTGGTCCGCTCTTTATTCACTCCCAACACCTCCCCCCTCCCCCCACCACAGGTCCACTTCACTTTCCCCTGCTGGAGGTGTTACATTTGCCATTTACATCCTCCCTCCTCACTACCCAAGAGGCCAAATATACCTCCGAGGTGAAGCAGCATCCTACAAACATTTCCCACAATCCGGTCTACTACATTCGCTGCTCAAATGGTAGTCTGCCCTACTTTGGGGAAAATAAAGGTAGACTGGGTGACCACTTCACAGAATATCCAAGATATACCTATGCAAAAGACAGTGTCTCACAATGGCTTTGTCTCACAATGCAATACGTCATCGATATTTAGAGCCCTGTGAAACATAGGAACTTTATAATTTCTCATTTAATGTCCATAACAAATTACTCAAGATTTAACAGAGATAGCAGCTTTGCTTATATCGTTCAGATCAGTCAAGTTGTCACAGTTCAGAAAGAAAAAGAAATCGATAGAGGCAAACTCAGCAGGTCTGGCACCCTCTGAGCAGGGATACACAGAATTAACCTTTGATTCCAATACGACTTTTTCAGAACAGTGTCATATCATATTCGATGTATTAACTCTGTTTCTCTCTGCAGATACTTCCTCATCTGTCGCGTTTCTCCAACATTTTCTGTTTGTATTTCATGTTTCTGGATCACTATATTTCATGTTTCTTGACAGGGCGACATGATGAATTTGGTTGCATATGGATAATGTAGTCCTTTTCTGTTCCTATTATAGTTGGTGTGTCTGGGACACCTGTGTTATGCCCAAAGTCTGTTTCTACTTCAGGATTCAAAGGAAAAAAAGAATATATTTCTGAATATCCTGTAAATCTCAGGAACTCCACTTTGTTTGAAAAGACATTTCAAAGCCAGCTGAAATTTCATGAGATATTAGGAATAGATTATTGATGATGGAACGCTCTGTATCCTTTATTGACCTAGCTTGTCTACCCCCTCTCCAAAGGCTTTGATTACATATCATAGAATTATTTACAGCAAAAGTAGGGGGAACTCAGCCCATCGTCTCTTCCAGCTTGAAATGACTATATCTCTACTGTTAATCTACTGTATTATCCCCATAGCTCTTCACATTTTGTTATTAGTGTCTGCTTTTAATTGTAAGTATCCTGCCAGATATGAACAATATGATCAATCTAAAAAAAAACAACCCAGAACTTATTGGGCAAGCTCAGCAGGTCTGGCGGGATCTGTGAAGAGAAATCAAAGTTAGTGTTTGAGATCCAGTGACCCGACTCAATCTGTATACCCAAAGATAAAATGGTGCGTATATAAATATTGCTCATTTTATCACATTTAAAATTATCCTGTTGAGATCACGTCGTCATTCATCTCCCAAACGTTGGCTGTTTCCCTGTTGTGCATTAGATTTAATTCTGTCTGTGAGAAAGAGTGATGATGACTGGGCAATATCATGTACTCCCCATGCAGTCTCCGCAGCCACTGACCCATTCTGCCACATCTCGCAGCCAATGTAATGTTCATTCGAACTGGACTCATTAATTCATAAGTCTTAATGAATAAGTTCATTGTAATTATCACTTGACTTTTGATTTTGGACTGATGACAAAATGTGTAAAAAAAGTTGTTTTACAGCAAATAAAACTGCATTTGGAAGTTTGTCAATTTGTGTAAATTAATTACAGAAGCATATTCCCTATGGAAGTCCCAAAGTTGCCTTCTTGTACAGGGCGAGGAACACACTTCCTGTCTATGTTCAGGGCAACTGTGCCCATTGACAGTCTGTTCGCTGGCGTTTGTTCCCGTGGAGGAGAGATCACCATAGTAACATCCTGATTGTGATTCTTTTTGGGGCGGATGGATTTGGGGAGAGATGGTTACAGCATAATAAATGGAAAACAGAACAGAATCATCTAGCCTACGAAAAGATAACATCCATCATTCTCCCCCACAACTGACTTCACTAGAGCAATTGGTGATTGCAGATGTGACCAATAGCATGCAATGCCAACATGTAGTCCAGTTCAGTTATATTGTGAACTAAATGTGCTGTATTGAAATATAGGACTGTTTGCTCAGTGACTGTGATTGTTGTCAGTCTCCATGCAATGTAAACGTGTCATTGGAGGGGTTCCCTCTCCTATTGGTGAGGGGTTCTTTCAGTGTGCTATCCCACTGCTCCAACAATAACAGAGATCAACAGCTGTGTACACAGAGAGAGGACAGATCTGAATCTGAGAATAACGCATTGGAACATTACAACAATGGAGAGGAGATTTTCCTTGAGTGTTTTCAAGATTTCCGCTATTAGGAATTACTACCATATCGGATGTCGGCAGTGCTGATGATTATTCTGGGCAGGGTGGAGGGTGTGCGACTAACCTATTCTCGCTATTGTTGGTGTTCTCTACCTCTGTCCATTCATTAATATCATAAACAACTTTGAACTTCGTTGAAAATTCTGTTATCTATATTTGTCAGAGAAAGAAACTATTGTCTACATTTTCAATTGCAGTCTCCATTCATTACCCATGAATTACAGACCACTCCCTCATAAACATCTGTGAACAAAACTATGCACAACCTCGAGATCCCTTTTTGCCCGGAACTGATTTATGTCTCGTGTTCTCTCTGTCATCAAACCTGTCCACTCCCAGCTCATAATATCCCCAATCTCCATCTCTGCGTCAGCGATGTGGCTGAACAAACCATTGGCTGCACGTTGGTAAAATTAAGACTTAATGTCTCTCGCTCTCTGATGACCACTTTTCCGGTTACAAATATTTCAACCATATAATTGTTCTTGTCTCGGACGTTACTTCATGATTAGTACAATGTATGAATGTAGGAATGTCGCTGGATGCATTTCAGAAGCAAATCTTATTAAACGAAAGATATTGTTTCAAGTTATTTGTTTCCAGACCTACCACAGCTGACGACAGAATTTTATTTTAAAATGATAAGAATTGGAATAAAAGTGAATTTCACGAAAAACAAACATAAAAGCAACATTTTGTCTGAAAACCTTTTTCTTTCACTGATCACCTTCGGTAAAGAAATCTAGTGTTATTACCCGGTCTGGGTTAATTGTGACTTGAGACCCATGGCAATCTGCTTAACTTTATATTGGCTTGTGGAGTAGCGTCAGAGTCAGGGCAACTAATGATGGTCACCAAATGCTGCCCTTGGCAGAGATGCCAATATTCCACGCATTAAAAAAAATTGAAGGTGAAATCAAATAAGGGAAGATGCTGAAAATCTGAAATTATACAAAGAAATGTAAAGAAACGAACAGGAAGTGCTGGGAAACTTTCCTAAACCGGAAGCATCAGGGAAGGAGTGTGATTTGAAGGGGAGAAGGAATCAATAGAGAAAGAGAGATACAGAAGAAAAAGAGCAAACAAAGAGAATGATGATCAGCTGGGCTGGAAATCAAATGTGAGATTCACCTCATCTACTTTTCGCCTTTCCCACCTTCCTGAATATCATGCCCTTGTAAATACAGGTATCCCCCGCTTTTCAAAAGTTCACTTTCCGCCACTTCCTTTTCCGAATGACTTACATTTTGACATTGTTTCGCTAACCAAAAGAAATCCGAACAGGATTTTCACTTTTACGAAGAAAGCTGAAATTTTTCCCATATAAATTAGTGCTACTGCACTTTACACCATATCCGCTTGTGAACGGTTTTGTAGGAACACTCAACTTACAAATAGTGAAGGAAACCTGTATATATCTAAGATCATGTTTAAAGCGATTTGACTCCCTCTGTCCATCCTCCCTAAGTGTGGTCATCTTGTTGTGGTTCTGCTCGCCGAGCTGGAAGTTTTTGCTGCAAACGTTTCGTTCCCTGGCTACAAATCTTCAATCAGTCTTTTTTGTGGTCATCTTCTTATATTCATTAATTAGATATGGATATCTCTGACTGGGGCAGCATTAGTTCATTTTTCCAGTTGCCCTTGAAAAGACCTTGAGCCACTGCAGTCCACGTGTTTGATCTGATTTGGTTTCATTTATTTTAGTCAAATGTACAATGGAAAGGTTTGCTTTGCGAGTAGTTCAGGCAAATGACCCTAAACAAGAAAACAGAGATCACATGGTCCTTGGACAGAGTGAGGCATACACGGTTACAGCTTCACAGGAGGTGTGCAAAGTAAGATCGACATTAGTAAGATTAATATTCTTTGAAAAGTGAGAGATGTCAATTTTGGTAATAATGATAGGGAAGGAAGTTTTCCTGAGCATGCTGGTCCATGTTTTCAAGCCTGTGTCTCCTCCCTGTTGGAAGAGGTTGTAGGAGATCATTAGTAGTTTGGGAGAAAGTTTTGATGTTGCCAGCCTTTCTGCGATAATGACAGGTATAAATGGACGGAAGGTTGTCCTCCGTGATTGCCTGGGCTGTGCACACAACCATCTGTAGTTTCTTATGGTCCTAGACAGAGTAGTAACCATGTCGGGTCATTATGCACCCGAATAGAATGCTTTGAGTTGCCAGTATGCAGAGCACTGGGAGACGGGCGGTTTAAAAATCGTGAGATGTAACAATTGGCTGTTAAATGGACAACAATTGAAATTTAACTGATAATTTTAAATTCTGTCCTCTATACCAAAACCCTATGGAGTGTATTGTATTTCCAACATCGAACCAATGAACCATTACCTACATCAAACGAATACAGAAGCCATCACCATCACAACGAAGGAGAAAGAGACAGAAACAAAGGGAAGGAGACAGAGAACACAGCGAGGGGAACAGATGGACAGTCAGTCAAAGAGAGAAAGGAAACAAAACAAGGAAACAAACAGTCATATGTGCAGGGAGAAGGGAAGATAATAGGTTCAGGGAAATAAACAGAAGACAGTGAAAAGGAAAACACAGGGAAATAGGCAGTGTGAGAGAAACTGTGAGAGACAAAGGTTACAGGGAGCTGGGGATAGGGTCAAGGGGAACTGGGCAGAATGGGAGGAGCTGGGGGTTACGACTGGAGGGACCTCAGCCTGAGCAGTGGAGGGAGATGGGGGTAGGGAGGTGAGGATTTATTTTGTCCTGTTCCAAGATGTCCAGGCAGATCTTGGATCAAAGTAAGCATGGATGTACTGAACTCTGGCTGTAAAACATGTCTGAGAGGCATATAGGTTATGCTGCACAGGGCGCGCGCTAGGCGAGGTCAATATGAACAAAATAAGCATTATGTGAGATTAGAAAGTCCATTCATCAGTCTAATAACAGCTAGGAAGAATCTGTTCCTGAACTTGCTGCTCTGTGTGTTCAAACGTCTGTATCTTATAGCCTGATGGAAGAGGTTGTGGGAGATCTTCCCAGGGATATGATGGGTCTTTGGTAATGTTAGAACAAACACCATTCCAGTACAGGAACAGGCCATTCGGCGGCCCAAGACTGGGCCAATCCAAATCCTCTATCTCAACCTGTATCCTATTTTCTAACGTTCTGTATCCCTATAATCCCTGCCCATTCATGTATCTTTCTAGAAACATCTTAAATGGAACACCACTGGCCACAGTTATCCATTTTGAGAAACTCCCTTCCCCTACTACGCTCTGTCCCCTGTTGCCAAGCCAGTTCTGTATCCATGTAGCTAGCACACCCTGGACACCATGTGACTTCACTTTCTCCATAACCTTATTTAAACGCGCAGGTGAGTCACCCGAGGCACTACACGAGTAGTGCCTCCCACCCTTCCACCTCCTCTAACCTAATAATAAGACCAATTGTGACTATCGGGTAAGTGCTGCATTTTCCTTGTTTGTTTCTTCAGATTTAGTTGGTTTTGTTGTTTTTTTTTTAAGGAAAGCTTACTTTTAGAGGGATGGCAGTGCAGAGAGGGCAATGTTCCTCTTGCAACATGTATGAGGTGAGGGAAGCCATTAGCGTCCCTGCTGAGTACACTTGCAAGAAGTGCACCCATCTCCAGCTCCTCCAAACCCGTGTTAGGGAACTGGAGCTGGAGTTGGATGAACTGCGGATCATTCGGGAGGCAGAGGAGGTCATAGATCGGAGCTTTAGGCAAGTAGTTACTCCGAAAGTTCAAGATAGTTGGGTGACAGTGAGGGGGAGTGGGAGGAGGAAGCCAGTGCAGGGACCCCCTGCGGTCATTCCCCTCAAGAACAAGTATACCGTTTTGGATACTTGTGGGGGGGATGACTTACCAGGGGCAAGCAACGAGGTTCAGGCCTCTGGCACGGAGCCTGGCCGCGTTGCTCAGAAGGGTAGGGTGGAGAAAGGTAGAGCAATAGTTCTTGGGGACTCGATAGTGAGGGGTACAGACAGACGGTTTTGTGGGGGCGACAGGGACTCACGTTTGGCATGTTGCCTCCCAGGTGCAAGGGTACGTGATGTCGCTGATCGTGTTTTCCGGGTCCTTAAGGGGGAGGGGGAGCAGCCCCAGATCGTGTTCCACGTTGGCACCAATGATATAGGTAGGAAGAAGGGTGAGGATGTCAGGCAGGCTTTCAGGGAGCTAGGTTGGAAGCTCAGAGTTAGAACAAACAGAGTTGTAGTCTCTGGTTTGTTACCCGTGCCACGTGATAGAGAGTCGAGGAATAGGGAGAGAGAGCAGTTAAATGCGTGGCTACAGGGATGGTGCAGGAGGGAGGGATTCCGGTTTCTGGACAACTGGGGTCCTTTCTGGGGAAGGTGGGACCTCTATAAAAAGGATGGGCTACATCTGAACCTGAGGGGCACCAGTATCCTTGGGGGGAGGTTTGCTAGTGCTCTTTGGGAGGGTTTAAATTAACTCCGTGGGGGCATGGGAACCAGGACTGTAGCTTTAGGGTACAGGACCTTGAGTGTAGGGAGGTTAGGAATAATGCAGTGATCTCTAAGGAGGGTGCCTGTAACCAGAAGGGTGGATTGAAGTGTGTATACTTCAATGCCAGAAGTATAAGGAATAAGGTAGGTGAACTTGCAGCGTGGGTTGGTACCTGGGACTTCGATGTTGTGGCCATTACAGAGACGTGGGTAGAACAGGGACAAGAATGGCTGTTGCACGTTCCAGGGTTCAAATGTTTTAGTAGGATCAGACATGGGGGTAAAAAAGGGGGAGGCGTGGCATTACTTGTCAAAGATAGTATCACAGCAGTGGAATGGACGATGGAAGAGGACTTGCCATCTGAGGTAGTTTGGGCTGAGGTCAGAAATAGGAAAGGTGAGGTCACCCTGTTAGGTGTTTTCTACAGGCCTCCTAATAGTCCTAGAGAAGTAGAGGATAATATTGCGAGGATGATTCAGGAAAAGAGTGAAGGTAGCAGGGTGGTTGTTATGGGGGACTTTAACATCCCAGATATTGACTGGGAGAGCTATAGCTCGAGTTCATCAGATGGGTCAGTGTTTGTACAATGTGTGCAGGAGGGTTTCCTGACACAATATGTCGACAGGCCAACAAGAGGGGAGGCTATATTGGATTTGGTTCTAGGTAATGAACCAGGCCACGTGTTAGACTTGGAGGTAGGTGAGCACTTCGGGGACAGTGACCACAACTCGGTGACTTTTACTTTAGTGATGGAGAGGGATAATTGTGCGCCGCAGGGCAAGAGTTATAGCTGGGGGCAGGGAAATTATGATGCAGTGAGGCATGACTTAGGATGTATGGATTGGAAAAACAGGCTTCAAGAGAAGAACACTAATGAGATGTGGGGATTGTTCAAGGAGCAGCTACTGCGTGTCCTCGATAGGTATGTACCAGTCAGGCATGGTGTAAAGGGCCTTGTGAGGCAGCCGTGGTTTAGTAAGGAATTGGAGTCCCTTGTGAAAGGGAAGAAGGCGGCATATGTAAAGATGAGGCGTGAAGGTTCAGTAGGGGCGATTGAGAGTTATAAGGTAGCCAGGAAGGAGCTAAAGAGGGAGCTAAGAGAAGCGAGAAGGGGACATGAAAAGTCTTTAGCTGGTAGGATTAGGGAAAACCCAAAGGCTTTCTATATGTATGTCAAGAATAAAAGGATGACGAGGGTAGGTATCGGTCCAGTCAAGGATAGTAGTGAGAAGTTGTGTGTGGAGGCGGAGGAGATTGGAGAGACATTAAATCAGTACTTTTCATCAGTATTCACTCAGGAACAGGACACTGTTGCTGATGTGAATATGGAATCACAAATAATTAGAATGGATGCCCTGGAAATATGCAGGGAAGAGGTTTTGGGAATATTGGAAAGGATGAATATAGATAAGTCTCCTGGGCCTGATGGCATTTACCCCAGGATCCTATGGGAAGCTAGGGAGGAGATAGCAGAGCCATTGGCCTGGATTTTTATGTCGTCATTGTCAACGGGAATAGTACCAGAGGACTGGAGGATAGCGAATGTGGTCCCATTGTTCAAGAAAGGGAGTAGGGATAGCCCTAGTAACTATAGGCCAGTGAGTCTGACTTCAGTGGTGGGCAAAGTCTTAGAGAGAATGGTAAGGGATAAGATTTATGAACATCTGGGTAGGAATAACGTGATCAGGGATAGCCAGCATGGTTTTGTGAAGGGCAGGTCGTGCCTCACAAACCTTATTGAGTTCTTTGAGAAGGTGACTAAGGAAGTGGACGAGGGTAAAGCAGTAGATGTTGTGTATATGGATTTTAGTAAGGCGTTCGATAAGGTTCCCCATGGTAGGCTAATGCTAAAACTACGGAGGTATGGCATTGAGGATACATTAGAGGTTTGGATTAGGAATTGGATGGCTGGAAGGAGACAGAGGGTAGTAGTTGATGGATTATGTTCATCTTGGAGCGCAGTTACTAGCGGTGTACCACAAGGATCTGTTTTGGGACCATTGCTTTTTGTTATCTTTATAAATGATCTAGAGGAAGGACTTGAAAGCTGGGTAAGCAAGTTTGCGGATGACACAAACGTCGGTGGAGTTGTGGATAGTGAGGAAGGAAGTGGTAGGTTACAGCGGGATATAGATAAGTTGCAGAGCTGGGCGGAAACGTGGCAAATGGAATTCAATGTAGCTAAGTGCGAAGTCGTTCACTTTGGTAGGAATAACAAGATGATGGATTACTGGGCTAATGGTAGGCTACTTGGTAGTGTGGATGAGCAGAGGGATCTTGGTGTCCATGTACACAGATCTCTGAAAGTTGCCACCCAGGTGAATAGTGCTGTGAGGAAGGCATATGGTGTACTGGGCTTTATTGGCAGAGGAATTGAGTTCCGGAGTCCTGAGGTCATGTTGCAGTTGTATAAGACTCTGGTGAGGCCTCATCTGGAGTATTGTGTGCAGTTTTGGTCGCCATACTATAGGAAGGATGTGGAAGCTTTAGAACGAGTGCAGAGGAGGTTTACCAGGATGTTCCCTGGAATGGTAGGAAAATCTTATGAGGAAAGGCTGAGGCACTTGGGGCTGTTCTCATTGGAGAAGAGAAGGTTTAGGGGAGATCTGATAGAAGTGTATAAGATGATTAGGGGTTTAGATAGGGTAGATACTAAGAACCTTTTACCGCTAATGGAGTCAGGTGTTACTAGGGGACATAGCTTTAAATTAAGGGGTGGTAGGTATAGGACAGATGTTAGGGGTAGATTCTTCACACAGCGGGTTGTGAGTTCATGGAATGCCCTGCCCGTATCAGTGGTGAACTCTCCTTCTTTATGGTCATTTAAGCGGGCATTGGATAGGCATTTGGAAGTTATTGGGCTAGTATAGGTTAGGTAGGATTCGGTCGGCGCAACATCGAGGGCCGAAGGGCCTGTACTGCGCTGTATCCTTCTATGTTCTATGTTCTATGACCATGGGAAATCTTATCAAACGCCTTCCTGAAGTCCATGTACATGATATCTACAGCCCCTCCCTCATCAATCAACTTTTTCACTTCCTTAAACAATTCTATTAAGTTGGTAAGACATGACCTTCCCTTCACTAAAACATGTTGTCTATCACTGATAAGACCATTTTCATCCAAATGAGAATAGATCCTATCCCTCAGTATCTTCTTTCACAGCTTTCCTATCCCAGACATCAGGCTCACCGGTCCATTATTAACTGGATTATTCATGCTACCCTTCTTAAACAAGGGGATTAGAAACTTTCCAGTCCTCCGGGACCTCAGTTGTGTTCAACGATGCTACAAAGATATCTGCTATAGTCCTAGTTATTTCCTCCCTCCCTTCCCTCAGTAATCTGAGGTAGATGTTGTCACCCTTTCTGCTGCAACGAACCGTGTAAATCGAGTCAATGGTTGGGAGATTGGAATCCGGAATAGTCTGGGCTGTGATCACAATCTTCTGTAGTTTCTGATGGTCCTGGGCAGAGTGCTGCCGAACCAGGCCATTACGCACCCGGATAGTACGTTCACAATAGTGCATCTGTAGAAGTAGTGCATGCTAAATATCCGGAGCCAAGTGAGGAAGGAGAGACGTTTTTGAACGATCGTGACTGTCACACCTATGTGAGAAGTCCAGGGGAGGTTGCCAGTTATCATCACTCCGAGGGTCTTGACGCTCTGCACTCTCTCGACCATTGATGGAGATAGTGGCTTGTTCCTCTCCGTCTGTTCGAAAGCCAATGATCAGTTCTTTACTTTTGCGAATTTGAGAGGGAGGTTATTATCATTCCACCATGCCATCCAACCTACTATCTCCTTTCTGTGTTCAGACTCATCGTTGTTTGATATCCCTCCTGCTTTGGTGAAGGCATCAGCAAACTTACAGTTGGCATTGCTTGGAATTTGGCAACACAGCCGTGTGTGTACAGGGAGTACAGTAGGGGGCTGAGGGACACAGCCGTGTGTGTACAGGGAGTACAGTAGGGGACTGATGACAAAGCCGTGTGTGTACTGGGAGTACAGTAGGGGGCTGAGGGACACAGCCCTGTGTGTACAGGGAGTACAATAGGGGGCTGAGGACACAGCCGTGTGTGTACAGGGAGCACAGTAGGGGACTGATGACAGAGCTATGTGTGTACAGGGAGTACAGTAAGGGGCTGATGACAAAGCCGTGTGTGCACAGGGAGTACAGTCGGGGGCTGAGGGACACAGCCGTGTGTGTACAGGGAGTACAGTAGGGGACTGATGACAAAGCCGTGTGTGTACTGGGAGTACAGTAGGGGGCTGAGGGACACAGCCCTGTGTGTACAGGGAGTACAATAGGGGGCTGAGGACACAGCCGTGTGTGTACAGGGAGCACAGTAGGGGACTGATGACAGAGCCATGTGTGTACAGGGAGTACAGTAAGGGGCTGATGACAAAGCCGTGTGTGCACAGGGAGTACAGTCGGGGGCTGAGGGACACAGCCGTGTGTACAGGGAGCACAGTAGGGGGCTGATAACAAAGTCGTGTGTGTACAGGTAGTACAGTAAGGGGCTGGTGACGAAGCCGTGTGTGTACAGGGAGTACAGTCGGGGTCGATGACAAAGCCATGTGTGTACAGGGAGTACAGTAAGGGTCTGATGACACAGCCGTGTTTATACAGGAGTACAGTAAGGGGCTGTTGACAAAGCCGTGGGTGTACAGGGAATACAGTAGGGGGCTGAGCGACACAGCCGTGTGTGAACAGGGAGTACAGGAGCGGGCTGATGACACAGCTATATGTGTACAGGGAGTACATTTGGGGGCTGAGGGCACATCTCTTCGTGTACAGGCTATACAGTCGGGGGTGAGTACACAGCTGTGCATATACAGGGAATACAGTTGTGGGCTGAGGGACACTGCCGTGTGTGTACAGGGAGTACCGTGGGGGGCTGGGGACACCTCCTCCAGGAGCTCCTGTGTTGAGTGTTATTGTGGCGGAGGTGCAGATACCTATCTTCACTAGTTGCGGTCAGTGGGTCAGAAACCGCGAGATCCAGTTGCAGAGGGTAGAGCCGCGCCTAAGGTCACGAAATTTTGAGATTAGTCTGGAGGGGAGAAAGATGTTTAAGGTGGAGCTGTCATCAATGAGCAGGAGTCTGGTGTAGGTGTCTTTGTTGTCCAGATGCCTTAGGGATGAGTGCAGGGCTTGGGGTATGGCATCTGTCGTGGATCCGTTACATCAGTCAGCATATTATAGGGGATCAAGTTAGGCTGGGAGATTGGAGGTGTTGTGGGCCATAACCAGCCTTTCAAATCACTCCATGTTTATTGAGGTTCGAGACACTGGGCGGTAATCATCAAGTCATTAAAGCATGAGCTTTCTCACTTACAAGGTTGATGCAGATTGGGACTTGAGCTTGTGGGAGGGAGAGTCTGAAATTGTATGTGAATACCTCTGCCAGTTGGTCCTCACAGGATCTGAGTGCTCAGCTGGGAACACTATCCAGGCCCGTTGCTTTCCATGATTTGACCTGCAGGAAGTCTGATCATGCCTGCAGCGGTGACAGCGGGCACAGGTACATCCGAGGCTGGTTTCAGCCTGGCAGTCACACAGTTGTTCATCATAGACGTCCTCTCGCCGACCTCCCTCCATCGTCATCAATACACAGTGTCATGGTTGGTGTGAGCACCACTCAGTTACTGTTGAGATGGAGTGTGATCAATAGACTGGGATTCTGCACCATAATGAAGTAAACTCACAACCAAAGGGGGTAGGATGTGTTCTACTGAGAGTCAGTGGTGCAGGGACTGAAGACTTTACCGGTGTAATTCAAGTCAAGCCACTTCTTCAACCTGAATTGAGTCAAGCACATTAGCCATTGTGCCTTGTAGATGGCGGACAGTCCTGAGGGAGCCAGGAAATATATTATATATGAACAAACTGAACAAGGGACTTGAGTTCAGTTTTGCTAAGTTTGCAGATGACATTGAGGAAGTGGGGAAGCTGCAGAAAGGCTTGAACAGTTTAGGACTGTGGGAAAATACATGGCTGATGGAACACAATATGGGAACGTGTGAAAATATGGACTTTGGTAGGCAGAATAGAGGAGACACTATGTTCTAATAGGATCCATTACATCTGAAGCACAAAAGCATTTTGAAACACTCATCCTCTCCTATGGTTAACGTGCATGTTCAGTTGGAGGTTAGGAAAGCAAAAGCAATGTTCACATTCATTTCAAGAGACCAAGAAAGCAAGACGGGAGACATACTGCTGAGGATGTAATGGGCTATGGACAGACGGCATTCGGCCAATAGTAAGCTGTTTTGGACACTATCTCTGCAGAAAGATCTGATGGTGTTGGAGGTGATCCATCCTGGGGATGACGACTTGTCATATGAGTGGCAGTGTGTGTACATGATGGAATGTAGAAGAATGGTGGAGGGTGAGGGGGATCTGATTGAAACTAATGGATTACTGAAAAGATTGATACAGTCAGTGTGTAGAAGATATTTCCACTTTTCATAGAGTCAATGACAAAATGGCACAATATCGGAGTAAAGGAATGGGCTGAATGGCCTAAATCTATTGTTATATCTCATGCCGTTTAGGTCATAGGGTCTATTATTCAGTATGGACTTGTACGTCTCTGACTTGCTCTTGTAACCCTTGCATTTGAATGCTGATTTGACTTCACGTTCTGATCAATGGTAACCCCTGTGATATGGACGGTGGGAGGATTCAGTGTCAGCCAGTATCCCATTAATATTTTGAATATGAGCTGCTATCAGAGAGTCTCATCTGGCGGGAGTACATTCTCTCTACAATGATTGTAATTTTCTGTCTGGTATTTTCGGTGGATTGATCTTGTTACGCCATTATTGTTGATTTAAGTAAAACAGAAGCAATTTACCACAACACTCAGCAACAATAAGTCATCGAAAAGACGAAAATGTTCAATATTAGAAAGACTGTTTTCCTGTTCGTGTTCAAATCAGATAACTTGTCCCTTCGAGATGCTCAACTTGGAACTTTTTTTTAAAGTCTTTTTTGGATGTGGGCATCGCTGGATGTGCCCAGCATTTCTTGCCCGTCCCCAGTTGCCCTTGAGAAGGTGGTGCTGAGCTGCCTTCTAGAACTGCTACAACCTACCTGCTGTGCGGTGACCACTAGTGATTAAAGGGGGAATTCCAGGGTTTTTCACGCAGCAACAGAGAGGGAACGGCAATACATTCCGAAATCAGGATGTTGACTTGTTTGGAGGGAATTTGAAGGTGGTGGTGTTCCCAAACGTCTACTGGCCTTGTCATTCCAGATGGAAGTGTTTGTGAGATTGGAAGGAGCTGTCTGAAGATCTTTGAGTATTTCTCCATTGTGTCTTGTAGATAGTGCACACTGCTGCTCCTGAGTGACTATGGTGAAGGGAATGGATGCTTGTGGATGTGGTGCAAATCAAATGGGCAGTTTTGTCCTGGATTGCGTCAAGCTTCTTTAGTGTGGTTGGACCTGCACTATTCAGGCAACTGGGGATATTCCATCTCATTCCTGACTTGTGCATTGTAGATGATGGACAGGCTTTGGGTAGTCAGGAGGTGAGTCACTCCTGCAATATTCCTAGCCTCTGATCTGGTCTTATATTCATGTGGCGAGTCCGGTTGAGTTCTTGATCAATGAAACCCCCCAGGATATTGATAGTGGGGGAGATTAGTGATGATAATGCTGCTGAATGCAAAGTGGTTATATTGTTTCTTATTGATGACAGCCATTGTCTGAAATTATGTGGTGAAAATGTTACTTGCCACTTGCCAGCCCAAGCCTGGATATTGCCCAGATATTGTTGCTTTGAGCCTGGCCTGCTTCCGTATCTAAGCATTTGCGAATGGTGCTGAACATTGTGCAGTCATCATCGAATATCCCCACTTCTGACCTTATGTTGGAAGGAAGGTTATTGTTGAAGCAGCTGAAGATGTTTGGAACTAGGCCATTATTCGAAGGGACTACTGCAGAGATGTTCTGGAGCTGAGATGACTGACCTCCAACAACAATGACCATCTTCCTATCTGTCAGGTATGACTCCAATAATGGAGTGTTGGCCCACGATACCGTTTTTGCGTGGGCTCCTTGATGTCACATTTGGCAGAATGCAGCCTTGGTGTCAAGGGCTGGAATTCAGTTCCCATTTCTATGTTTGAACCAAGGCTGTGACGAGGTCAGGCAAACCCCAAACTGGGCGTCGCTGAGCAGGTTATTGCTGAGCAGGTTCAGCTTGATAACACTGTTGATGACACCTTCCATCATTTTATGATGATAGAGGGTACACTGATTGGGTGGTATTTGGACGGGTCGAATTTGTCCTGCGTTTTATGTACAGAACACACTTGAGCTGCTTTTCCCCATTGTCGGTTTGCAAATATACTGGAACAGCTTTGCTAGGGGAGCGGGATGTTCTGGATTACAAGTCTTCAGGACTATTGCCAGCATGTTACCAGGGCCTATAGCCTTTGCAGTATCCAGTGCCTACAACCGTTTCTTGATGTCAGTTAATCAAATTTCCTGAATGCTGTTATCTATAATGATGGGGACCACCGGAGCAGGTCGAAATGTATCATCCACTCAAAACTTCTGACCGAAGATTGCAACGAAAGCTTCAGCATTATATTTTGCATGGATGTGCTGGGCTCTTCCATCATTGAGGTTGGGGATATTTGTGGAGACCCCCTACTCCGGTGAGTGGTTAGATCGTCTGCCACCCTTCACGATCGGATTAGCAGGACTGCAGAGCTTAATTCTGATGCATTGGTTCTATGATCGCTAAGCTCTGTCTGTGCCTTGCTGTTTATGCTATCTGGCATACATGTATTTATGTTTGGAAGCTTCAGCAGATGAACATTTCATCTTTATATATTCGAGCATTGGAGAAGACGTTCATGAATGTGTATTTCAATCAGGACTTTATGAAGGATGAGATTCCAGAAAAACATAAGCAATGAATGAAAAACAGGGTAACACAAGAAATGGCAGCTGAGAACAACACGTCGTTCCAGGTAGGTCTCATGGTATTACCAATAGATTATCAATGCAGAAAAATCAGCTCCTGTTCTGTGGATCCAGGTTGAATCCCGCCACGGCAGATGGCGGAAATTCAATTCAATAATGTAAAAATATCACTGGAATTAAGAGTCTTCTGCTGAGAATGAATTCATTGCCGATTGTCAGAAAAATTCACCTCGTACACTAATATCCTGAAATGAAGGAATCCGCACCTGGTCTAGCTGACATGCAACTCCAGACCCACAGCAATGTCATTGACTCCCAATCGCCCCCTGAAATGGTCTAATGGGTCTTTCAGTTGTTCCAATTGCTACAAAGTTTCAAACAAATGAAACGGGATGGACCACCTGACATTGAAATGGGCACCGGAAAAGTCAACATTAGAAACATCACTGTCAAACCTGCAAAGTCTTCCTCACTAACATCTGAGGCCTAGTGCCAACATTGGAATAACTGCCTTACAGACTAGTCAAGAAACATCCCGACATAGCCATACTCACGGAATAATACCTTATGGAAATAACAGAAATTAACATGGACAAAGGAGTCTCTCACTGATTACCATGTAACGTCTTTCCTCATCTGAATCAGTCCTCCTCCATGTTAAACAACACTTGGAGAAAGCACTGATTGTGGCAAGGGCACAAAGTGTATTCTGGTCTGGGGGAATTCAAAGTCGACAATCAAGAATGGTTTTGGCAGCAGTACTACTGATCACGCTGGTCGGGTCCTAAAGGACATAGCTACTAGATTGGGTCTGCAGCAGATGGTGAGGGAAAGAACGAGAGGGTCCATAAACATACCTGACCAACCTACCAACTGCAGATGTATCTGTCCATGAGAGTATCAGTAAAAGTGACCATCACACTGTCCTTGTGGAGACAAAGTCTATTGTCTCCATAAACTCTATTGTGTTGTGTGGTACTATCAACATGCTAAATGGCACAGATGTTTAGCAGATCTAGCAACTCAAGACTGAGCGTCCACAAGACACTGTGGACCATCAATATCAGCAGAATTATAGTCCAGCACAATCTGTAACGTCACGGCCCAGCTCTCCAACTGCACAATTGGAGATAGAGAGAGTGTGTGAAAAGAGATTGTGTGAGAGAGAAATAAAGAGAGAGAATGCAAGTGAAGGGAGATAAACTGAGCATGTGTAGAAAGGGGAGCGACTGACTTCGAGAGGAGTGTGTTAGATGAGGGTGAAGTTAGGTAGATCAGAAGACTGAATTACCGTAGATAAATATGGACAGACAGAAGTTATAAGTTTCATTCAGAAATTCTTCTGGACGGCAAACCCTTTGTCTGGGTGCCGTACACTGTGAGCACTGTGCCGATAATACCTGTCATCCCAGATTATGTATTTCCAACAATATCACAGAGCTGGGTTACTGACAGCTAAACAGAACCCATTAGGCCAATAGATTGGTTCCATGGAGATAGCAGAGTTTTTAAATAGACTGTGCCAAGAGCAGCAGGAAATAAGCACCACCCCGTCTCCACGACACCCGCACCCCACACACCCCCCTCACCGATACTGTATGAGAGACCAGGCCAGAGATTCTCAGTGAGAGGATTCACTGACAGAGGTGAAATCATGATCTTAGCTGTGGGTCAAATAATGATTGCTAAAGTTTGCACACCACTTTACTAGTTATGTAATTCACGTTTTAATTTATATGGCTCAATATCAAGAGTGTATTTTAATAACCTTATCTCTTTTTACTTTGCATATATTGGTGTGTGCAGAAAATCATTTTGTTACTGTATTTTATATTGCATAAACGCATTTCATTAATATTATCTCTGCTAATTCCTCATTGTTGATGTATTATTGAATCTGTTTTTCATATGTATTATAAAGTGTGACATTCCAATTCTTGTAAATGGGGAACATCACTGTCCCTCCACCCAGTCTAATCAGCCATGTCCCCAATCCTCTCTGTCTTCTGTCTTTGCCCCAATATCATAATCACAATGTAATTGAAGTCCATGATATGACACTTCATGACAGTTCCTTAACATGGATAACATCAGCAGCATGACCCACACCTGCCCTCTCTGATCCTGGAATAACAATCTGGACTGTGTTTGCCATGTGCAATTCGCTGTTCATGTATCCATGCCGTTTGCTTGTTGTAACCCACGGGTTTTTTGGCACATTTTGCTATCAGATCTTGGATGATAGATGTTTTCTCAATGTTTTACTGATTTTGCAATGACTGATCAGTAGTTATGGGATTTATTTCTGTATTTATGAACAGAGAAGCATGTTTATGTTCAATTAAAACTTTTTCTTTACTTCCATATCCACGGCTGACTGAATGATGACACACAATCAATCTGCCATCTTCAACATTCCTTCCTTCAGTCACACTCGCATATCACACCCAGAATGCATAAATGTTCAACGTTATTTTGAATTTTGATAAAGTAGCATTGAATTCAAAGGGTTAACTGGAGCTATTTGTTCAGCGATTGTAATGATATCAGTCTCCATGGATCGTATGCGTCCCCAGAGACTTCCTCTCTTCTATCAATAATGGAATGCTTTCAGTGTTGTATTCCATAGTATGAGCGGGAGCATGGCCAACAGCAGTAACAGCAGCTTCAGAGAGAAGGGCAGGTCAGATGGGAAAGTGGGAACATTAGACTGGAATGTTCCAACAATGGATAGGAGTTTGTCCTATGGTCTGTACTGGCTTTCCCAACCTTGGATATCATTAGCATCGCGGATTGAAGATGTACTGATGGTTATTCAAGCTGGTTACTATCCTATCCTTGCTATAGTTGGTGTTCCTGCTAAGTCACCCTGTCTGTTTAGTGAAATGGTCTGAACTAAATCGATGCTCATGATTTGCAGATTTTGGAAAGGTGCAAGCCAACGTTTGCAGCTCCAATCAAAGATTCCATTCCTTAGAAATTATAACTAGCAAACTATTATTTACAAATTACTTACCAATCCGTGGGGATAAAACATACTGTTCTCAACCTCTTTAATTCGTTTCCTCCTGCAAATTGTACATCTCCATATCCTCCCCACATACCAGTCCTGTCCAGTACCACCATTAATACGCCCCAGTCTCCTCGTTAGCCTCAGTTCAATTCCTGAATAAACCATCGTTTGTGCCTTTGTTAATTCCAGATACATTTGTTTCAAGTCCCATTCTAACCACGTGTCCATTGCAAAATAATTGCACTTGAGATGTTTAACTTGTTCTCTGCACAAAATCTGAAAGGTGGGCAGACAGTATATGTTGGGTCACGTCATTGGCTTGTATGCTAAAGCCACAGAATAACAATCTGTTGATATCGGCTTGCCTTATGCCCATTAGAGAAGGCAGTGGGTCATCCTTGTCTGGTCAGGACTCTGTTTAACTGCAAACCCACGGCAATTTGTTTTACTGTTTATTGTCCTGTGGAACAGCTGAACCAGCCACTCAGTTCAAGATCGCCATAACCTGCTGGCATGACCATGGCTGCACACATCCCGTGAGGGCAGAACAACAGGAAAGGCAGCTCCCTTCCTCTGCCTGCATCCCAACAGCTCATTTCCATTCAGGTAGGTAGCCATACATTGTTTTAGATGTATTCTTTGTGATTGAGTCTCTTCCAAGAGTGATGTCCATCTCCATGGGCACCTCTAGTTCTGGCGTTATTGATGCTGGCCTACAGATGTGAGGATGTCTTTAAATTCTACGTCAGTGGCAGTGCATTGCAAATGAATTGTTTCCTGTGTCACACGAATGAAATGGAGCCAGCTAAGTGAGGGAAAGGAATTATTGTGATCAAACTTGAGAGTGTTATTGAGGCAGTGTTTGGGGTATTGTGCACAGATTTTCTTTCCTTGATATGGAGTGATCTCCTTCCCACAGAGAGAGTGAAGAGGAATTCCAGCAGATTAATCCCTGGGATAATGGCATCATGAGGAGTGAGTGAAGGTTGTTCTGCAGCGCTGTGAGAGAATAAGAGGTGATTACATTGAACCCTGAGAGGGATGGACAATCACTCCTTAGATTCTAAACAGTAAATGAGAAGGAGATAAATTCCATGACTGCTATTTCGCTCAGGATGCATGATTCAGGATAGTTTAAGTGCCTGGGCGGATGTTACACCCACCCACCCCAACCCCTACTCCCCATTGATAGACAGACAGATCCAGGTTTTGAATAAACTCTCCCCACATGAATACAGTGCAGTTGGTGTGTGATCCTGCACTGAATGTCATATTATCCACCACCCCGACAGTTGCCAGAATACCTTCGTTCTAAAACAGTTAACTATTCCCAACAACTTCTGACCTTCATGAAGAACGTGAATCTACCTTCTCAGAGATGCAAGATACATTCTTAAGGTTTAGACCAAAAGACTATAAGACATTGGAGCATAAATTAGGGCAGTTAGCCCATCGGGTCTGCTCCGTCATTCAATCATCGCTGATAGGTTTCTCAAACCCATTCTCCGACCTTCTTCCCATAACCCTTCATCCCCTAGATAATCAAAGACTATCTATCTCCGTCTCAAATATACAAAATTATCTGTCCCCACAGCCTTCTGTGGCAATAAATTTCAAAGATTCACCATTCTATGGTCAGTTCTTATATTCAATTCTTCTCGTAGTAAATGCTCCCAACCATAATAGCAATTTCACTCCTAACTACTGCCTCAACCTGCAAGCTGACCTTGAGAGAAGCCTGCACCATCACTCCCAAGTCCCTTTGCACTTCAGATTTCGGAATTTTCTCACCATTTAGAAAATAGACTATGCTTCTATTCTTCATGCCAAAGTGCATGACTTCACACTTTCCAACGTTTACCTGTCCAAATCCTCGCTCATCCTCTCCGCTTCCTCAATATGTCCTGTCCATCTCCCCATCTTTGTACCGTTTTCAGACTTAGCCAGTCTGCCCTCAATTCCCTCATCTAGATTGTTAATGCAAAAAGTCAAAAGTTCCGATTCCAACACGGAGCATTCTGGATCACCACTTGTCACCGGCTGCCATCCTGAGAAGTACTCTTTTATCCCCACTCTCTGCTTTCTGCCAGACAGACAATCTTCTTTCCATGCTACTTCCACGCCTCTAACAACACGGGCCCTTATCATACTCAGTAATTTCCTGTGGAGACACCTTGTCAAAGGCCTTCTTGAATTCCAGGTGGATACCATCCATTGGCTGTGCTTGGTCGAGCTGCTCATTTCCCCTTCAAAGAATTCTAATAGATCTGTCAGGCGTTAACTTCCCTTGATGAAATCATGCCGACTTTGCCCTATTTCACCAAATCCTTTCACGTATTTAGAAATCTGACCCTTCACAATGGTTTCCAGGAACTTACCCACGACAGGGGATAAAGTATTCACGTATATTTTTGTCTTTTTCGTTACTCCCTTGTTAAAAAAGGGTTAGAAGGTTTCCAGTGTCTCTAGGATCGTTCCTTACTCTAGTGATTCCTAAAAAGATCACCACGATTGCCTCCACTCCCTCTTCAGCTATCTCCCTTACAACACTGGGATGTAGTCCATCTGGTCAAGGTCATTTAAACACCTTCGGATATTACATTTTTTACTAGAATGTTGTCCATGGTGGGGGCCATCATACTCAGCTCTGGCCCCTCAGTCTCTTGAATGTTTAAAGTGTTTTCTCGTGCCTTCCACCACGAAAGCTGATGCAAAGTAATTATTCAGTTCCTTGGCCATTTTCTCGTTCCCCACTGCTATCTCCCCAGTGTCATTTTCCAGCAATCCAGTGGTCATTTTTGCCACTCTTTTGTACTTTATATATCGAAATAAACTGTTATCGTCTTCCTTTCACTTACTGGCCTAGCTTGCCCTCTGTTTTGCCTTTGTAAGCTTTCCAATCCTCAGGTTTCCCACTGCACTTTGCCACATTATATCATTTCTCTTTTGCTTTTATGCGATACCTGACTTCTCTAGTCATCGATGGTTGTCCCATCCTCCCTATACAAGCCTCTTTTTCCTCAGGATAAATCTCTGCTGTATCCTGAATTACTCCAAAAATCTCCTGACATTGAAGTATCACTGTCTTTCCCACTGGGCCAGTCTCACAGTCAACTCTACCCAGCTCCTCATGTCTGTGTAAATGCCTTTATTCAGCTGTAATACCATTACTTCTGATTCTAACTTCTCCATCTGAAACTGCAGAGTAAATTCAATCATATTATGATCACTGTCACCTTAAGCTCCTCTCATCTAGTCTTCCTGCACAAGCTGCTCAAAAAGCCATCACGTAGACATTCCACAAATTCACATTCCTGCCAACCGCTATCAATGTGAATTCCCAGTCCATCGGTATAGTAAAATCCCACATTATCACTGTAACTTTGCCTTTCTTGCAGATCTTTCTAGCTCCTGGTGTATCTTACACTCCAGTTCCCTGTATATAACTCCAAATGCATTTTTTCAGCTTTTTGTATCCACAATTCTACAGACACAGATTCTACACCATCTGATTTTATTTAATTTCTTATTAATGATTCATGTTTAAATTCCATTCTTAATACTCAGACAACTCTATCTCTCTGCCCACCTGCCTATCTTTTCAACAGGATGAATATCCTTGAATATTCTGCTCCCAATCCTGATCCTCTTGCACCGATGTCACTGTAATGCCCACTATGTCGGACCTGCCAATTTATGGATGAGTCACAAGCTCATTTACCTTATTCCTTATACTGCATGTATTCCGATATAATAGTTCGGTCCTGTATTACCCGTCGCTCTTCTCATTGTCATTTGTTTGTCCAGCTGTTGGTACCCACACGGACCCTGACTACTGGATCGTTCCCCTCCCGCTCCAAGTTCTGAAACCCAGGTGATATATCCCAAACCCGAGCACCATGTAGGCAACACAACCTTCAGAACTCTTAATCCCGATCACGGAGAACAGTATCTATGCTTTTAATTATACTATCCCCAATTATCCATCATTGGGCAGCCTGGTGACACAGCAATGCTGCCTCACTGTGCTCGGGACTTGGGTTCATTTCCATTCTCTGGACCCTGTTTGTGTGGACTTTGTACATTTTTCCCGTGCCTGCATTGAGAGAATTAATTATTTTCTCTCTCCACAGTACGTCTCTGTGTTTGCTTCAGATTTCTACCATCTTCAGTATTTTTGCTTTTGTTCGATTGAGAAATGCAGCAAATGTGACAGGTTTTTGAAAAAGCAGCCGTGGTTCGCTGATTGCTCTGGGTGTTTAGGAATCTTGCCCAGTCATTTGTCTGAGTGCAGTGTCACTGGATGCCCATTCCATCTCTCTCAGTTCCCTCGGTCCATCGGCACTACATGCAGCATTTCTTTATGCCACCCCTGGGACTCCCCACACCCCATTGCCTGGCACTAGATACTCCCTTCGCAGCACTGTGCACACAACGACAGTGGGAACTTTCTGACCAGCTGGGATTGCTGGGTAAAGACCCTGCCATTGAAAGGAACAGAATGACTAGAATCCAATTGATTAGAAAAGCTAAGTAAACAGGCTGAATTACATCCATCTGATCTGACATTTTCTAATCTTCTGTTTATCCTCGTCCATCTGTAAATAGATGGCCCATATGTATACCTTGTCAAACAGGTTTGGTGGTGGGGATAGGTATCAGATCCGGTGGTCATTGGACTGATTCAGTGGTCTCACTTTCCTGACATCACACTTACGTTTTTATTATCAAGTCTACCAGTTTAAAGAAAAGGCCTTGCTGGAGATGTGCTGAAAGGATATTTGAATTTTGGAGACATTAGAATATGCCACGTGCGAGTGAGGTTAGGAATCGTAAGGTCGTACAGTTAAATACACGGCCAAAGTGTTGGTCGGAGAGGCAGCACTTTCGATATGTGGATCATTGGGATTCCAGGGTCGGTAGGATATACACAAAAAAGACGGTATGAACCTGAACTGGCAGCAATTTACGATATGTGCATTATTGGGTTTCACGTGTCAGTAGGATGCTCACAAATCTCTTTATTTGTGTTCAGAAAGACCCCGTCCAGTGGGAAGGTTACATCTGATCCACATTCAGATCAAACAAGTAGGTGGTCCCGATGCCATCCTCAGACAAATACTGCCTTGGTATCAACGCCTTTGGCTCTTTCCTGAGCCCCTGTGTTCACCTCTTGCTCATATCAATAGGTGTTAGTGTATGTGTAGGGAGGGCTTTCCTCTCACCGAAGGTAATCACTGTCAGGACTTATCTGGGCGAGAGAGCTAGGGGAGCTATATCACTGAAAGCATTTAAGGAGGAGATAGATGGATTTTTGACCTGTCAGAGAGTTAAGGTGTGAAGAATTGGGCATTACAGAGGAGTTCCTGTCAACAGTAGATCAGCCATGATATTATGCAGTGGCTTGATCATCCAAATTACCTGATCCTGTTCCTTTTGTCCTCATATTCAGTAATTACAAAGTTAATGGCTGTAATTTTCATGAATGTTCTTTTATTGAATGTTGCAATCAGTGAGAGTGAAGTATTTTGTGCGTCATCTCTGGTTGAGGTGTGGGGAATCTATTCACAGTGAATCTGGATCTATAATATCTCCAACAAATGAACCAAAGTTGCAGAGAGGAAACACTCTAGAAAGGTGATCAGAGGCATCTTTCAAACCAAGCAACATTTTCCAACGGACACCAAACTATGTGTAACAGTCTTGAGGGACTGATGAGATCCTGTATTACTGTTGATCAGGTATTTGGAGCAAGTGGTCTCCATCTGCTCCTTGTAGGAGTTGTGAGTGGTTGAACAGATCCTGGCAACACAGGACTGAGCAGCAGGAGTGGGCTATTAGATACTTTGTCACCACTCCATGTGCTTTTGGTCACAGCAGCATGTTTCTGTCTGTACACCATTTTACTACATACCAAAAACAAATTTGAATAAATGCAAACATCCAGGCACCACAGTCCTCTGGGGAAGGGAATTTACGCTTGAACAGCCCTTTGAGAATTTCTCGTTTGTGTTCCAACAAACGTTGGAGGATTACTATGTCCTTTTCCAGTCCCACTCCTCCAGTTACACCTATCTTATTGCTGCCAGTTGAATGCTGTGGCCAATGATTTAGGTCTCAGACCAGGCCATTTTCTAGAAAAATGTGAGACACAGAAATTTGAACTCAAAACAAATGGTAAAATGATAGAGTGGTTCAAATATCATTCTGCCTTTGAAGTTATTCTGCTCACACAAGCAACTGGTAGTGGGATTTCTTTCTGGAACAGTGGAATTTGGCTAAATTCCCTTCATTTCAGGCAGTGGAGAGATTCCAATGAATCCTCACCAGGAATCCTTCACAAGTGGTAAAGATGACGCAAGGATTTTCTGGACTCACACTTTGCTATCGGGCGGAACAAAGTAAGAGAGAGGAATCAATCGGCTGCTGCTTCTCAGACAGGGAACATTTTTCTCCCTCTCTGTGTTGGAACATGCAATTTTGTCACTGAACACCAAACTGGACCATGTGCGATCTCCTGGAACATTCTTTGGAAAATCTGATTATGGATTATATGCAGGTGCGTCATTGCTCTTGTTGTGTACAATTCCTTCCAATCGCAAAAAAAGTCCCCACTTTATAATTTGAAGATATACTTACACGTGTCTGTGTAATTTGTAAATATTGGTAGGTGTCTTCAGAGTATGTGTGTTAATATCAATGCATCTTTTTCTTACAGTTTATTCTCTAGCTTTAGTGTCGCTGACAGGAGATAATATACATCCAGCTGATACACTTTTCAGAAAGTCATGGATGGTTCAATACTATTTCTCAGCTAAGATCAAAACTGTTAATCCCCCATAACAAAAGGCCGGCATTCCAGGAATGAATAAAGGGAAACCTCTTTGAAAATCTTCGAAAATAATTACATCTTTTTATTTTTGTTTAGGGGATCAATCCTGTACACAGTGCATCAGATGTGGTCTCAGCAATGCCCTGTACAGATGCAGTAAAACATTCTTCCAATTACACCTGATACCTTTTGCCAAAAACAGCATCACTCCACTTACCTTCCAAATCACTTGCTGCATCCGACTTCATATGATTCATGTCGCAAGAACATGGAAACCTCCTGTATCACAGAGTTGGGCAATCTCTCTCCATTCAAATTGTTTACCATTGTTTCATCTTTCATGCCAAAATAGACAACTTACCTTATGTTATTTCTGCTGAAGGTTTGCTCACTAACCTTCCCTGCCGGTATCACATTGTAGACTCACTGCCTCCATTTGACGACACATTGAATGACCATCTTGATGTATGAGCTAATTGAGCTCCAAGCCATTCCCTTCCCTTCCTCCAGATCTTTGATCCAGATTGTTGATCATTGATGACCCCACAGTGATCCCTGAGGCACTCCATCAGTTAAAGCTTTGCAGCTTGAAAATAAACATTTGTCTCCACTCTCTATTTCCTGTTAGCGACAGCTTCCCTGTTCCTGTCCAGCGGCTCAGGTGGGTTGAATGGTCTCCTCCTGGACTGTGTCGTGTACTGATCGAGCTGAATTACTTCATTCTATATTCCAGTGTTATTCCTTAGAGGGGCGGAATGGTCTCCTACTATGTCTTTGTAACGATCCTGTCTGACTGAATGGAGTGTTACAGCCTCGAGGATGGATTGAGGGAACAACAGATGGCGCAGGGACAGCAGTATATCTCTGTAAGAGCCTTGAGGAGTGGATTGAGGGAACAACACATGGGATGGGGCAGAAGTTGCCCATTCGGCTGCACCATACAGAACGTTCATGTCTGATCCGAGTGTGTCTGACCATCCATTTCCTATCTGCTCCCAATAAACACTAACCCTTCTGTCCAGTAAAGATCAGTAGAGCTCAGCCTTGAATATCTTCAATAACCGAGCCTTCACTGCTCCCTGAGGATGAGGACACCACAGGTAGCACAACACTAAAGTGAAAGGGACGTCCTTATTTCATTGTGAGACTGTTATTTTAAAACTGTTAACTGAACATCAAACCACCACCTCTTTTCAGACTTAAGGACAGAATAATTAGGAATAACTAGGAACATAATCCATTCCGGACTCCAAACCTATCCCACATTCCCACTGACCCTTTCCATTCAAATATGTATCGCACCCAGCCTCTGCTGCTGTCTCAGGAAGAGAATGCCTGACAGCATAATACCGCAGGAGCATTAAGGAAATGAGCAGATTGAGGCCAGTCAGCTGATTGTGTGTGAAATTCCGTTCAATAATTTCTTATATGTACCTCGACCCCATTCTTCTGCCTTCTCCCTAGAATCCTTGATCTCCTTACAAATCAAAAACATACCGATTTTGTGTCTTAATGACACTAGTGTCTGTGCCTCTGTGTACTTGTATGCGAGTTAAGTGTTTGTGCATGTGTCTGTGTGTGTCTGTATGTGTTCTTTTGCCTGTGTGTGTGCGTTTGTGTGTGTTCATGTGCTTGTTATCTGTGTGGTTGCGTGTCTACATCTGTCTGTGTTTCAGCTTGTGTTTCTATCTGTATTTATGTCGATTTGTATTTGACTGTATATGTATTTGTGTGTTTATACGTGTATGTATACCTATCTCCTTGTAAGTATTGTGTGTGTGCGTCTGTGTACTTCTGTGCCAGCGTTTCTGTGCAGTGAGGTATCGGTGGGGTTTATTTTTGGAAGAGAAAGGACTATTGTTGGAACTGCCAGTGGTTTTAAACTGAAAATTGTCTTTCACTGAACATTGCTCCTTAACTGGTCAGTAGGACGTGGATGATTCGGATATTCCACACGAGGCGTCCTGGTCCTCTCCATCTCTTTAAGAGTCCTCCCCACATGGCGGTGGGAGAGGAGTGAGGGAACAGATATCGGGTACTCCACTACCCAGCTTGGCCCTTTCTATCCTATTCCAGGCTGTTTCTCCTTGAATGAGAAAAAGGGATGGAAGGAGAGTGGGAATTGGTGACCCTGCTGTTTGTGCTGGTGTAGGTGGGGGAGTTGTGAGGTGTCTGGAATGACTCAGTAGGAAGTTTTGAATCCTTATAGTATTATTAGTTGCTGAATTCAATAGTGAGAGTGGGAGTGCATGAGCCTTTTTCGGAGACAGAGCGTGAATCTTGTTTGGGGTTAGGTGCTATAACAGATACACAGTGAGTGTGAGGGAGCAGAGAGTATATGGTAACTCTTATCCTCATAGAGGAGGAGGATATTGTTGCTTGTCCAGTATTGTGGGACACTTCTTCAGATCATCTCAGCGTCGAGGTGAGCCTCCCTGAATGCTTTGTCCAGATCTGTCACTAATAACTACACAGACCTGTCCCTCAGGTTCCACAGAATCAGTTTAGGCAGAGTTTACAGATAGCAAGGAGAAGCAAATATTGGTGTGTTATATATCGAAACCAAAACGGTAGCAGAAAATCTGAGCATCACATGCTCTGGAAATTAGATAGGCAAGTATTGTGGATACCGCAGTCTTTTTGGGTGGTCTCAACTTGTAGTTAAACTGCGTTAACTAATTGATTGCTGAAGTTGTGAAAAATAAGTTCTTTAAGTGTATATGAGGTGGGTTGAAGAGTATGTTGTGAAGCAAACTAGAGAGCAGGTTATTTCGGATTTGATGTTGTGTGGTCAGAAGGACGAATTATTAAACTTGGTCTGAAGCAGCTTTTAAGGAATAATGGCATTTCTAAGGTGTACTTCACAAATTGTCTGCATACAATATAGAAGGCTTGAATATTCTAGAAAACATCATGGAAGACTGGAGGCTACAGTGACAAGATATCTTCAGTGAATTTACAAAGGACAATATAACATTCAGTGGGAAACAAGCAATGGTTGTTAGAAACATAGAGTCCGACAGCACGAAGACAGGGCCTTCGGCCCAAACTGGTCCATTCTGACCAAAATGCCCAACCACGCGAAACCTATGTCCCTGCCATTGTCCCGTACCTTTCTCATCCTTTACTATCCACGTATTTGTTCAAATACCTTTTAAATTGTGTTAATGTATCCGCCTCAACCACTTCTCATTCCGTATGCGTACCAGTCCCTGTGTTAAAAAATTGTTCCTCAGGTTCCCTTTTACTCATACCCCTGTGACCTTAAACTGATGCCCTCTGGTCTGTGATTACCCAACCCTGGGAAAAAAAGACTAGGTGCATTCACTCTAGCCATTCCTGACATGATCTTATAAACTTCAATATGATCCTCCCTCAGCCTCATGCACACAAAAGTAAAAAGTCCTAGCTTGTCCAACCTCTTTCTGTAACTCAGACTATTGAGACCTTGGCAACATCCTTGCAAATGTTTTCTGCACTCTTTCCAGTTTAATAACATCCTTCCTATAACAAAGTGAACAGAACTGAACATAACCTTACCAGTATGGCCTCACCTGCGTCCTGGACAACTGCAACATAACTCTCTAATTTCGATACTCAGTCATATAAACCAATTAAGGCCAGTGTGCCAAAAGCTTTCTTCACTGTCTACCTCTGAATCAACTATCAGAGAACCATGTACCTGAATTCCAAGGTCCCTCTGTCCCACTACACTCCTTAGGACCCAACCTTTCACCATGAAACTCCAAACTTGATTTGACTTCCTAAAATGCAAGAACTTACACTGATCAATATTAAAATCCATTTGCCATATCTCAGCCCACTTCTCCAGCTGATCAAGGTACTGCTGTAATTTCTGAAATTTCTGACAACCTTCCTCACTCTCCATAATGCCGCCTATTTTAGTGCCGTCTTCAAACTTATAAATCATGCCTGTACATTCTCATCTAAACCATCGATATAAGTAATATGTAGTGGTCCTAGCATCAACCCCTGAAGCATTCCACTATTCACAGGCCTCCAGTCTGACCAGCATGTTTCCAGTATTAATCTCTCCATCCTACCATTAAGGCAATGTTGTATCTAATTTGCCATCTCCCCCTCACTTCCATGCGATCTAACCTTCCAGAGCGGCGTAACATGTGGAATCTTACTGAAGGCCTTACTGAAATTAACCTAGACTACATATACCACCCGAACCGCCTCAACATTGCTGGTCACTTTATCAAAGACTTCCAACAAAATTGTGAGTCATGATCTCCTTGTACAAACTCCTGTGCTGAATTTGATGAAGGGCTTTTGCTCAAAACATGGATTTTCCTGCTCCTCGGATGCTGTCTGACCTGCTCTGCTTTTCCAGCACCATTCTAATCTTACTCCGAACCACACCCTGTCTTTCCAAATGCATGTATATATAATCTATCCGAATCTTCTCAAGTAACCTACCCACTAGATTTTAGGATTACTGTTCCCAGTTGTATCCAGGTTTATCTTTGCAGCCTTTCTTGAACACAGGCTCAGCATTCGCTACGCTCCGCCGTCCAGCACCTGGCCAGTGATGATAGAAAAGAGCCAAGCAGTGCTCCCACAATTTCTTCTCTATGCTCCTATCCTCCTGCGGTGTTCCTGAATATAACTGCTCAGGACCAGGAGATTTAGAAATACTGCAAAGTCTGAAACATACGTCTATTTATTTCATGTGCAAACACCAAAGAGTGAGAAAGTGACTCAGTGATGGTTAACATAACAAATTAGAAAATATGTTAATCATAGGAAGTGACTTCAGATGAATTCCAGCTATTGTGAAAACCTGAGAATTCTCAGAAATTAATGGTCCAGAAAAGAAAGGCCTTGAAACTGAAAAGGAAATCAAAAAGAGAAGATGCACGCTAACAAACAGGAACACAAAGACTGCATCAATCTGCGATCTATATTTCAAAGGAAACAAAATAGAAGCAAGCTCAAATGTGGAAATTTGTAATCGGGAGAGGAGAGGTCATTGTGGAGAACAGGGAAATGCCCAAGAAAACAACCAGTTACTGTGCATCTGTCTTCATGGAGGAAGATCCAGAAAATCACCCAGTAATACCAAGTGATCATATCGGACTCCTGGAGCTAAAGAGATAAAGTCAATTCATATCAGTAACAAGGTAGTACGTGAACATGGAGCTGGATTGAGCATCGCTAAATCTGGCGAAACAGATGTACTTACTATCAAAATGCCAGAAATTAACCACCAATAGTAGTTTTAATTGCACTGTCGATGATTGTGTTTTATTTTCCTGTACATTCTGCAGAGACCGGAAACTATTGTGGATAAATTATAAATGAATGGAAGGGATCCAAACAGTTACAAAGGGAAAAAGACAAAATTTGGAGAACTGTAGACCAGTTAACTTGACATATGTAGTGAAACTGTTGGAATCGATTACACAGGGTGACATTTTTGCTATTTAGAAATTAACAGCAACAATGGAGAGAATCAGCATGCATTTCTGAAAGAGACATTATACTTGATAAACTTTGGAAATTGTTTGAAGTTGTTTCTTGCAGCATAGATAATGGGGAATCAGTAGAAGTGGCATATATTGGATTTTCGGAAGGGTTTCTACAAGATCTCAGTGACTTCGTAAATGCAATGAATGTGAAGGTAATTTGGAGGAATATATAAAGGTGGAAAGTTAAAGTTTGGTTCGCCTTCATTTAAGGGAGTCAGAACATTGATGTAAAGACATGTTGAAGCAGTTTTACTGCGTGTTGGTGAGACTGTAGCTGGAGTATTGTGTACAGTTTTGGTGAACGAATCTCAGAAATAACATACTGACCACGGAGGAAGTGCAATGGACATTCTCCAGATTAATCCCTCAGATGGTGAGATTGCCTGATGAGAAAACTCGGCCTGTGTTCTCTGGAGTGTCAAAGAATGAGAGGTGAGTCACAGTGAAATTTAGATAATTCACAAAACATCTGACAAGTTGGAAATGAACAGAATGCTTCCCTCGCTGTCTATTCCACATTCAAGGCAAATAATGGCAGGATCTGGGACAGGTCTGTTAAGACTACAATAAGGAGGAAATTCATCACTTGGAGGGGACTAACTAACACAGGGGCAATGAACACCTACTGGTAGGCAAGATTCGGGAGAATCCCCAGATAATCTACAAGTGTCTTCAGCAGAACAGAATAACCAGGGAACAGGTAGGACTCATTAGTGACTTGCCAAGTTGCAACCAAATCAACTTTAGTGGTAGGAGACACACGGTGGTGGTAGAAGGCTGTTTGTGTGATTGGAGGCTAGTGTCCAATGGTGTACCACGGGGATCAGTGCTGTGTCTCTTAAAATTTGTGATTCGGAAGTGTTGGTGTCGGACTGGGGAGGACAAAGCTAAAAATTGCATAACACCAGGTTATACTCCAAAAGGTTTATTCGGCGGCACTAGCTTTCGAAGTGCTTCATCAAAGCGCACAGAAAGATCGAGCCTCCAAATAAACCTGCTGGACTATAAGCTGATGTTTTGTGATTTTAAACCTTATCATAAAGGATGCAGCTGTGAATATGGACAAGGGGTGAGGAGTGTCATTAGTAAGTTTGGGATTGATACAAAGATTGGTCGGGTAGATGACAGTGAGGAGGAAGGCCTTATGTTACAGGAGGATACAGATAGAATGGTCAGATGGTCACATCAATGGCAGATGGAATGCAACCCTGATAAATATGAGGACATGCACTTTGGAAGAAGGAACCAGGCAGGGGAGGACTCAATGAATGGCAGTACACTAGGATACTGAGAGGGTGCTCCTCCACACATCAATGAATGGGACTGAACAGGTTAATACACAATTTGAGAAAGCGTACGGGAGCGTAAACACAGCTTTCACACATCGAAGCATTGATTATAAGAGCTATGCGGAACTTTCATTAGCCAAGGTGGAATACTGTGTGTAATTCTGGGAGCTACATTAGAGGAAGGATGTGCTTGTACTGGAGGGGGTGCAGAGGTGATTCACCAGGATGTTCTCTTGGATGGAGCATATCAGCTATGGAGAGAGGCTGGATAAGCTCGGTTTGTTTAGTTTGGAGCAGAGAAGGCTGTGCATCAAGAGGATATGATTATGAGGGATATGGACGGGGTGGATAGAAGGGACACAGTTTTAAAGCGAAGGGTTTGAGGCTTAGTGAGGATTTGAGGACTGTTTTTCACCCAGAGTGTGTTTGGGTCTGAGATGCACTTGTCATGGTAACCTCAAAACCATTAGAAAATACGTGGTTGTGCACTTGAAACGCCATAAGTTTCACAACGACGGATTTTGTGTTGGAAAGTGGGGCTAATGTAGACCGTGCTGTATTTCTGTTAGTACAGAGTCTGTGCTTCTGTGATTTTATGTCTGTGCAAGTTCAATCATTCAGTAGCTTAAGATAGGAATTGATGGATTTCTGAAGAATATCTTATCAAAGTGTATATGAGTGAACTTGTAATATCTTCTGAAAATACATCAATGGCAAAATTAAGAGAAAAAGGTGCAGCTTTCTTACAGCCTGATATCAGATAATTGAGGACAGGGAAATAGCGGATTAATGGAGCAAATATTTCAGTTATGTCTTCACAGAAGAAGAAAAAACAAACAAAAAAATTTCCTTGCAATACTAGGGAACTTTAGTCTGTTGAGAAAAAGGGAATTGAATGAAATTATCAACGAAAACGTTTTAGTGAAAATATTGGAGTGAAATTGATGGGCATAGACAAAGTCAACAGAGATTTATGAAATAGGAATCATATTTGAGAAAGTGGCTGTTCGCAAAATTATGGAGAAGGCATTAATGCAATACGATTGAAATCTCAGCAGGATTTTTGATAAAGCCCCAAGCCTTTTGTGCAAATTCGAATCATATAGGACTGGGGCTAATATATGTTCATGGTTTTAGAATGGGAGAGCTGGCAGGAAACAGTGAGTAGGAACAAAACCATGATTTTTGAATGGAAGGCTTGGAGGTTCGGGATTTGGGATCCAGTTAATCTCAAAACACATTATATCTTTGTTTGAGGGGCTCAATTGCAATATTCCCAAGACTGCTGACAACACTAAACGTTGTCAGCTTGTGAATGGATGAGGAGGATGTAAAAAAAGGCTCCAAGGTGAGTGAGACAAGTGGAGTGACTGGGCAAATACCTGGCAGATGGAGAGCAGTGGCAGAGATGAGAGGTTGTGTACACTGATGGGATCAATTGAATGGCAGCCTATCATTTGAAAAGGGATTGGTTGAAAATTGTTGATCTCTAAATGAACTTAAGCTGCATTTTTGTTTATTTCCACGCAGCCTTCCGATTCCATGTAGGGCAATGAGTTCTGAACATGGAAGTCAATATTGGCATGCTGGACGCAGTGTACATAGACCCAGCAAGTAGGGAGCTGTAACATTGAAAATAATCTGGATCTCCCTGTGCACCAGTCAGTGAAAGCAATATTGCAGGAGCAGAAAGCAGGTAGGAAGATAAATGATTTATTCACCAACATTTCAGGGGGATTTAGAATAAAGGAGTAAGGGTCTTTTACTGCAACTGTACAGGGCCTTGGTGGGATCCCATTTCGAACATTGTGCAATATTGTGTGTCCTAATAAAGGGCAGGCCTGACATTGATGGAGAGCAGTGAAGGATGACAGACTGATCTCTGTGATGACAGTTAATTGTGGGAGCAGAGTTTGAGGTGACTGGGCCTGTATTCCATGGGCTTTGGGAAATGAGTGGAGATCTCAGTGAGATATGTAAAACTCTGACAAGGTGTGACAGATTTGAAGCAGGGATGATAGTTCACTTTATAGAAAATGGTTCACGAATCACATTGCAGTCAAATTGCACTTAATAAACAAGCATTATCAGAGAACTCCCTGTATATTGATGGGCCGAAGGCACTATATTTCATAATATTTAAACCATATTTTAGGATATGAACATTGTGTGGGGAAAACTACGTTGAGGAGATGTTCGGCCATGAAATAGCATGGGAAAAGCTCAATGTGCTGAATGACCTTCTCCTCTCCCGATGTTTCTGTGCAGTCTATGGGAAAGCTCGGTAAATGTTGTCACAAGCTCTCAGATGTTAGGAAGGATGGCTATGCAGGATCAACAGGATTGTATTTCCCATTCCCTTTTCTGATAATGAGGTTGATGCCGGGTGTTCTGTCAGGTTTTATCCTTTAAGACATCAGAGTAGTTTGATACAATTGACTGTCTCACGTGGCCGATTCAGAGACCATGTCTGTGCGTCTGGAGTCACTTTTACGCCAGACCAGTAAAGCACGGGGGATTCACTTCCTGAAAGTATATTGGTGAAGGAGATCGATGTTTACAGTCAACATTGGACACAAGATCATTATGACTGACACCAGATTTTAGGGCTCGAGATTTTATTAATTATTTTTAACTTCCACCAGCTGCCAGAGCATTGGCCTGGTCTGGATTCGTAATCCAATGATATATCCACTACAGCACCATCCCCGCAAGGGGACCTACCGGAAACCACACTGACCTGATTACTTTGGTGCTAATTGACATCTTGCTCAAGAAGTATTCCCACCAATTCGACTGTCGTGATGGGACTGAGGGGGTGGTAATTGGTCAGATTATAATTATTCTCCTATTCAGGGACTGGACATAGCTGAGCAATTTTCCACATTGTCAGGGAGATGTCAGAGCTGGCGCTGGAATGAAACAGCTTCCCCAGGGACATGGCTTGTTGTGTAGCACAAGTCTTCAGTCCTATTGCAGGAATGGGGTCAGGATCCATTGCCTTTGTCGTATCTGTTGTGTTCAGCTGTTTCTTTATGTCACGGGAAGAAAATCGAATTGTTTGAACACGACTATCTGTGATTCTGTGGGAATCATGATGAGTGTGAGGTGGATCATCCACTCAACACGTCTGGCTGAGGATAGTGCAGACACCACATCCTTGAATTTTTCACTGACATACAGAGTTGTTCCGATGTTTAGGATGATGATATTTGTGAAGTCCTCTCCTCCAGTAAATTGTTTAATAGTCCATTGACATTTATGTTTGGATTTGGCAGGACGACAAAGTTTAGATCTGATCTGTTACTCTTGGGATCATTTCCCCTCTCCATCACACATTAGTTCTACTAGTCGGGATTTAACCAGTTAATTTTGGTAGCTTTAATGGGTTGTCAACAGATTTAGATCCATGTGACTCCATCCCTGGCATGTTCACTCACACTCATCACTGAACCATTGGTCGTCTTGATGTTAATGGTTGACTGACGAATTATTGTCGGGAAAATGTTACAGATTGTCGTTGAATACAATTCTGTTTCTGCTGTCGCTGTGATTCACAGCAACAATTTCAGAGTCAAGGAATTTGTGCACCGTGCGTTATTGTTCAGTTCCCAGTGTACGGTACTCCATGTTGGACAGGATGTTTGAGCAACTTTGACATACTTCTTTGGAAATTGTCCAAAAACAGAAATTTCTGAAGAAATTGCTGACGATGTTCCAGCATCTTCTGGAATGAATGCAGTGTTAAACTTTCAGGTCCAGTGACACTCTACACAGCTCTCAGTTTCTCAAGCAATTTTAGTATTTTTAGTGCCATATCCATAGTTATTTGTTTTGTGAAAATTTGTTCTCTGCCTATTCATTTCTGGAGAAACTCAACAGGTTTGTCAGCATCTGCAAAGACAGAGAAACAACGTTAGCATTTCAAATCCAGTGTGACACTTCTTCACAACTGAAAAGCATTGGAAACTTGGCTTTTTAATACCTTGTCAGAGGTGGGAGAAGGTGACAGGGAAAAGAGGGCGTGGCAAAGGTAATCCGGCTTTTAGCAGTGGTGAACGAGAAGATGATGTAAAATGGGCTTAAATTAAAGTGTGAATGGGGAAAGGGGTTCTCTCTATTGAGTGCAAGATAAAGAAGACACAATCACACAAGGTCATAGGGAGGCCAGGAGGGAGAATGTTGACTATGTAACATTATATACATCTGGCCATAATTACGTTTTCACTGTCAAGATCATCACCTCCTTTAGATAAAGGATATCAGGTGCTTGAATTCTTATTGGCACTAGTAAGCATTTCATGCTGCCTTAGTTTTGTAATATGGAGAAAAAACAAATCACAGTATGAAGTTTGGGCTGAGTATTGTTTACCTGTCATGTTTACTGTAGTTTCAAATTTGCAGTATTTATCTTTAAATGCTTGTTCTTGAAGTTAGTATTGAATGGAATGCAGAAGGTTGAGGGATTACATTATAGAAGTTTCTAAAATCATGAGAGGTATGGATAGCGTGAACAGCCGAGGTCTTTTCCACAGGATGGGGGAGTTCAGCCGTAGAAGGCAGAGGGTTAAGGTGAAAGAGGGAAAATTTACAAGGGAGGCAGGGGCAGTGTTTTCACACAGAGGGTGGTGTGGGTATGGAATGAGCTGCCAGAGGAGGAGTGGTAGATGTATTTACAGCTAAAACATTTAAAACTCATTTCCACAAACATATGAATGGGAAACATTTCGAGGCCTATGGTCCAAATGAAAGCAGATGGGATGAGCTTAATTTGGAAAACCTGGCCAGCATGGACATTTAGAAAAGCTTCAAGCAGAATCAATGTGGTTTTGTGAAAGGGAAATTATATTTTGCCCTGTAATATCATGCAGAGTATTTCTGGAGATGCCTGAGAATATAACAAGCGGACTTGATAAAGGAGACCTGGTAGACACCAGGCTTTCCAGAGATTTTCCACAAGGTATTACAAAATAAAATTTTTTACACAAGACAGAAAAGCTCGTAGGATGATGGAAAATATATTAACATGAGATGATTATTGGTTAGCACATCGAAATTGGAGAGTAAAAAGTGAGGTCTGCAGATGCTGCACATCAGAGCTGAAAATGTGTTGCTGGTTAAAGCACAGCAGGTTAGGCAGCATCCAAGGAACAGGAAATTCGACGTTTCGGGCCAGAGCCCTTCATCAGGAATGAGGAGAGTGTGCCAGGCAGGCTATTATAAAAGGTAGGGAGGAGGGACTTGGGGGACGGTCGATGGAGATGTGATAGGTGGAAGGAGGTCAAGGTGAGGGTGATAGGCCGGAGTGCGGTGGGGGCGCAGAGGTCAGGAAGAGGGTTGCAGGTTAGAAGGGCGGTGCTGAGTTCAAGGGAACAGACGTAGACAAGTTGGGGGGAGGGGAAATGAGGAAACTGGAGAAATCTGAGTTCATCCCTTGTGGTTGGAGGGTTCCCAGGCAGAAGATGAGGCGATCCTCCTCCAGTCGTCGTGTTGTCATGTTCTGGCGATGGAGGAGTCCAAGGACCTGCATGTTCTCGGTGGAGTGGGAGGGAGAGTTAAAGTGTTGAGCCACGTGGTGGTTGGGTTGGTTGGTCCGGGCGTCCCAGAGGTGTTCCCTGAAGCGTTCTGCAAGTAGGCAGCCCGTCTCCCCAATATAGAGGAGGCCACATCGGGTGCAGCAGATGCAGTAGATGATGTGTGTGGAGGTGCAGGGGAATTGTGGCGGATATGGAAGGATCCCTATGGGCCTTGGAGAGAAGTAAGGGAGGAGGTGTCGGCGTAAGTTTTGGATTTCCTGCGTTTGCAGGGAAAGGTGCCGGGAGTGGAGGTTCTGTCCCCAACATTCTATAACTGACATTCCCCGGAACGTTCTGTCCCTGATATTCTATAACTGACATTCCTGGAACGTTCTGTCCCTGACATTCTATAACTGACACTCCCCGGAACGTTCTGTCCCTAACATTCTATAACTGACAGTCCCCGGAACGTTCTGCCCCTAACATTCTATAACTGACACTCCCGGGAACGTTCTGTCCCCGACATTCTATAACTGCCATTCCACGGAACGTTCTTTCCCCGACATTCTATAACTGCCATTCCCCGGAACGTTCTGTCCCCGACATTCTATAACTGACACTGCCCAGAAAGTTCTGTCCCCGACATTCTATACCTGCCATTCCCCAGAACGTTCGGTCCCCGACATTCTGTAACTGACACTGACCAGAACGTTCTGTCCCTGACATTCTATAACTGACATTCCCCGGAACGTTCTGTCCGCGACATTTTATAAATGACACTCCCCGGAATGTTCTGTCCGCGACATTCTATAAATGACACTCCCCGGAAAGTTCTGTCCGTGACATTCTATTACTGACACTCCCCGGAACGTTCTGTCCCCGACATTCTATAACTGACACTCCCCGGAACGTTCTGTACCTGACATTCTAAAACTGACATTCCCGGGAACGTTCTGTCCCCGACATTCTATAACTGACACTCCCCGGAACATTCTGTCCCTGACATTCTATAACTGACATTCCCCGGAACGTTCTGTCCCCGACATTCTATAACTGACACTCCCCCGAACGTTCTGTCCCCGACATTCTAAAACTGACACTCCCCAGAACGTTCTGTCCTTGACATTCTATAACTGACATTCCCCGGAACGTTCTGTCCCTAACATTCTATAACTGACATTCCCCGGAACGTTCTGTCCCCGACATTCTATAACTGACATTCCCATGAACGTTCTGTCACTGACGTCGTTTGTGAACGGCCGGACGTCAGTGAATTTAACAAACGATAAGATCCCGAGGGAAGAGATCCCGTTCCAGGGAGAAGTACACACTGTTCCGAAGGCCACTCAGGCAGTTAAAGGAGTGAATACGTTTTCCCAGCATTTACATTTCTTCACGACACAGGATGGACCACAATTTAGACCAAAATACAGGAATCCCAAACTCCGTCTGCCTTCAGGAAACTGGGAGAGAATCCTTCAGGACAGCAACGTTCCCACCCTCCGTATTAGGAACTGGGAAGGAGTGACCTGTGTCTGCTCTCGAGTGATCGAGTGTGTGGAAATGTTCTAGAAACCATCTGTCCTTCTGGATGTGTCTCTGTGTGTTTGGGATGGAGGGATTCTTGTGGTTTCTGTCACATTTTTGTCAGTAATTCTGACCTTCCCATTTGTTATTCCAGCTCCAATATTTTAATAAATCCCTGAATACAGGGACACATTTGAAAATCTCACTGGGTCCCCGATCAAACGGGTCCCTTTGCCTCCAGGCTGATGGATAATGTGTTTGTTTTCCTTCCTCACAGTTAACGTAGTGACCATCTACGTCCTGCTTTATAAAGAATGTGGATTGTCTCCATGTGTCAGACGTTATCTGGGGGCCATGGCAGCGGCGGATCTCCTGGTCATTATCCTCGACCTGATCCTGAGACACATTCCCATTGTTTATCGGGAACAGTTTTATTTCCTGAAGGACTCCATCCCCGTGTGCAATATCCATGCCGTCCTGCTTTATGCAGCCACTGACTGCTCTGTCTGGTTCACCGTCACTTTCACCTTTGATCGCTTTGTGGCCATTTGTTGCCAGAAGCTGAAAAGTAAATATTGCAGTGAGAAAACGGCGGCTGTGGTTCTGGGAGTAGTGACTGTGCTGAGCTGTTTAAAGAACATTTTCTGGTATTTTATGCTCACACCTCGGTATCGGTTGATGAACGACCCCTGGTTTTGTGATAGAGCAGACGCTGTTCGAGTCTCCAGTTTCTGGGTCACAATCGAGTTCCTCCACCACATTCTAACCCCGTGTGTCCCATTTCTCCTGATTCTGCTGCTCAATGTTCTCACCGTCAGACACATTTTAGTGACCAGCAGAGCGCGCAGGAGACTCCGCGCTCACACCAATGGGGACGCTCAGTCTGACACAGAAATGAGAAACCGAAAAAAATCCATCATTTTATTGTTTGTGATCTCGGCCAATTTCATCCTGTTATGGTCAATGTTAATGCTGTTTTCTATATGGGCCCGGATGTATGATTTTGGGTATGAGTCTGTGTTTCTCGATTGGTTTGTGCACGATTTGGGCTTCATGCTGCAGCTCCTCAGTTGCTGCACAAACACCGCGATTTATGCTGTGACCCAGACTAAGTTCAGGCAGCAGCTGAAGAATGTGCTGAAATATCCCTTCACCCAAATCCATCCATCCATCAAATTCCCTCATTAATCACACCATCCGGGATTTTCTCATTTCAATTCAGTGTTTCAGCGATGGAGCAGCCTGTCGCTATGGTAACAAACTGAGGGGAGCGCTGGTTTGTCCATCTTTATCCCACAGGGGGGGTTACAGAGAAACATTTCAATGTTTCTCACAACTCAGGGGCCAGTGAGAAAAGGCACCATCCCACTGACTGTATCCATCACTTCCTTCAGTAACCAATAAAAATGCTGATGAAAGCGTGCCAAGCAGCAGAGTACCCGATGTTGTTGTGTATCTTTGTGTTGGAGAAGCTGAGGTGGAGAGAGACAGACTCAGCCCCAAGTCCTGGTTCTCAGGGAAGGGGAGGGCACCAGGCCCTGAGCTCAGGAGCTGGGGTTAACTCCCTCTGTCCCCCTCCCCATCCCCTTTATAACCTGGCCTCCCCATTTCATCTCCCCCACTCTTGCTCAACATTTCTCCCTCTCTCTCTCTGCACACTCACTCTTTCTCTCAACCTCCTCTTTCACTCTCCCTCGTTCTCCCTCTCACACCAACCTCCCCAACACCGGTTTCTCCACCTGCCTCCACTCTTCACTTTCCCCTCACCCTCGCACTCTCTGTCCTGCACGTCTCTGCCTCCTCCAGCAGTTCCATCTCTACCCCATCTCACCCCCACTCCCCACACCACACGCAGCCGCACAACCAACCACACAACACCTCCAGTCTCGGGGTCAAAGGGAGAGGGAAGGAGCAGGGAGAAAGAGTGTGTCTGAGAGAGAGGGCGGTAGGGACAGGAGGGAGAGAGATTTAGTCAGAGAGAAACGGAGGGACATGGGCAGAGAGAGAGAGAGACACCGATTGAGGACGGTTGAGAGTGAGAGAAAGTGGAGAGAGTGAAGGAGCAGGGAGAAGGGAGGGAAAGTGAGAGATAGGGTGAGAGAGGGTAGGGCGAGAGAGGAGAGGGGTGAGGGCGAGATAGTGGAGGGCGAGGTGTAAGGGCGAGAGAGGGGAGGGCGAGACGGAGAGAGAGGGAAGGGAGGGTGAGAGAGGGGGAGCGAGAGAGGGGTGGGCGAGAGAGCGGAGGGTGAGGGAGGGTAGGGTGAGAGAAGGGAGGGTGAGGGAGGGGATTGAGGGGAGGGCGAGAGGGAGGGAGAGGGCGAGAGAGGAGAAGGAGGGAGGGGAGGGCGAGAGAGGGGAGGGTGAGAGAAGGGAGGTAGGTAGGGGAGGGCGAGAGGGAGGGGGAGTGGGAGGGCGAGGGAGGGAGAGGGCGAGAGAGGGGAGGGAGGGAGGGGAGGGCGAGAGAGCGGGAGAGGGAGGGGAGAGAACTGAGTGCGTGAGGGGAGAAGGAGGGAGGGGAGAGCGAGAGAGGGAGGGCAGGGAAGGGGGAGAGAGGGAAGGGAGGTGGAGGGAAGGCGGGGAGGGTGAGAGAGAGAGAGGGCGAGAGAGGTAAGGAAGGGAGGGGAGGGCGAGAGAGGGGGAGAGGGAGGGGACGGGGAGAGGGAAGGAGACAGCGAGAGAGGGGAGGGAGGGAGGGGAGGGCGAGAGGGAGGGGAATGTGAGAGAGGAGGAGAGGGAGGAGAGGGAAGGAGAGGGCGAGAGAGGGGAGGGAGGGAGGGGAGGGCGAGAGGGAGGGGAATGTGAGAGAGGTGAGGGAGGAGAGGGAGGGGAGGTCGAGAGGGAGGGAGGGAAAGGTGAGAGAAGGGGAGAAGGAGGGGAGGGAGGGAGAGGGCGAGAGAGGAGGAGAGAGGGGAGGGCGAGAGAGGGGAGAGGGAAGAGAGGGGAGAGGGAAGAGAGGGGAGAGGGAGGAGAGGGCGAGGGAGGGGCGAGTTTGAGAGAGGGGAAGACGAGAAACGGAAGGCTGAGGGCGAGAGAGGGGAGGGAGAGAGACTGTAGGGCGAGAGAACCGAGCCCGAGAGAGGAGGAAGGAGAGGGAGAGGAGGGCAGAGAGAGGCAAGTGCGAGAGAGGAGGAGGGCGAGAGAGGGGAGGGGAGGAAGGAGAGGGGAGAGCGAGCGATGGGGTGGGCGAGAGAGGAGAGGGTGATGGAGGGGAGTGACGGGAGGGCAAGAGGGAGGGAGAGGGCGAGAGAGGAGAAGGAGGGAGGGGTGGGCGAGAGAAGGGAGGTAGGGAGGGGTGGAAGAGAGGGAGGAGGGAGCGAGAGAGGGGAGGGAGGGAGGCGAGGAAGAGGGGGAGGGGTGGGCGAGAGAGGGGAGGGTGAGAGAGAGGGAGAGAGAGAGGGAGGGCAGGGAAGGGCGAGAGAGGGAAGGGAGGTGGAGGGAAGGCGGGGAGGGTGAGAGAGAGAGAGGGCGAGAGAGGTAAGGAAGGGAGGGGAGGGCGAGAGAGGGGGAGAGGGAGGGGACGGGGAGAGGGAAGGAGAGAGCGAGAGAGGGGAGGGAGGGAGGGGAGGGCGAGAGGGAGGGGAATGTGAGAGAGGAGGAGAGGGAGGAGAGGGAAGGAGAGGGCGAGAGAGGGGAGGGAGGGAGGGGAGGGCGAGAGGGAGGGGAATGTGAGAGAGGTGAGGGAGGAGAGGGAGGGGAGGTCGAGAGGGAGGGAGGGAAAGGTGAGAGAAGGGGAGAAGGAGGGGAGGGAGGGAGAGGGCGAGAGAGGAGGAGAGAGGGGAGGGTGAGAGAGAGGGAGAGGGAGAGGGAGGGAAGGGAGGGCGAGAGGGGAAAAGGAGGGAGTGGAGGGCGAGAGAGGGGGAGGGCGAGAGAGAGAGGGGAGAGGAGGGGGATAGGGAGAGAGAGGGCGAGAGAGGTAAGGCAGGGAGGGAAGGAGAGGGCCGAGAGCGAAAGAGGGAAAGGAGGGCGAGAGAGGGGAGGGGAGGGCGAGCGAGGGGAGGAGAGTGAGGGAAGGGTGAGAGAGGGGAGGGCCGAGGGTGAGAGAGGGGAGGGAAGGGCCGGGAGGGCGAGAGAGGGGAGAGGAGGGCGAGAGAGGGGAGGGGTTGGGGGAAGGGCGAGAGAGGATAGGGGAGGGCCGGGAGGGTGACAGAGGGTAGGGGAGAGTCGGGAGGGCGAGAGAGTGGAGGGGAGGGAGGGAAGGGCGAGTGAGGGGAGGGGAGGGAGGGAAAGGCGAGAGAGGGGATGACCGAGGGCGAGAGAGGGGAGGGAAGGGCTGGGAGGGTGAGAGAAGCGAGGGGAGGTCCGGGAGGGCGAGAAAGGAGAAAGGGCGAGAGAGGGGAGGGGAGGGCCGAGGGCGAGAGAGGGGAGGGGAGACCGAGAGAGGGGAAGGGAAGATGAGAGAGGGGAAGGGAAGGCGTGAGAGGGGAAGGTAGGACCGAGGGCGAGAGAGGGGAGGGGAGGACCGAGGGTGAGAGAGGGGAGGGGAGGGGAGGGCCGAGGGCGAGAGAGGGGAGGGGAGGTCCAGGAGGGGGAGAGTGGGGAGCGGAGGTCGAGAGAGGAGGGAAGGGAGGTAAAGGCGAGAGAGCGGAGGGTAGGGCCGGGAGGGCGAGTGAGGGGTGGCGATGGCCTAAGGCTAGAGAGGGGAGTGGAGGGCGAGATAGGGGAGGGGAGGGGGAGAGAGAGGGGAGGGATGGCCGGGAGGATGAGAGGGTGGCAGGTAGGGGAGGGCGAGAGAGGGGAGGAGAGGGAGGGAAGTGAGAGAGATGGGAGAGGAGGGCAGAGGTAGAGAGTAGAGGGCCGGGAGGACAAGAGAGGGGAGATAAGGGCGAGAGAGGGAGGAGAGGGAGGGCCGGGAGTGCGAGAAAGGGCGAGACAGGGAAGGGAATGGCCGGGAGGGCGATAGAGAGGGAGGGGAGGGCCGGGAGGGCGAGAGAGAGGGAGAGGAGGGAGGGAAGGGCGAGAGAGGGGAGGGGAGAGGAGGGCGATAGAGGGGAGGGGAGGTGAGGGCCGGGAGGGTGAGAGTGGGGAGGGAAGGGAGACAGAGGGGAGTAGAGGGCCGAGAGATAGAGAGGGGAGGGGAGTGCCGGGAGGGTGAGACAGGAGAGGGGAGGGATGGAATGGCGAGAGAGGGGAGGGATGGAATGGCGTGAGAGGGGAGGGGAGGGGAGGACCGGGAGGGCAAGAGAGGGGAGAGAAAGCCGAGGGAGTGGTGGGGAGGGCTAGGGAGGGTAAAAGATGGGATGTTAGGGCGAGAGAGGAGAGAGGAGTGTGGAAAGGGCAAGAGAGGGGAGGGGATGGCTGGGAGTGCGAGAGAGGGGAGCGAATGGGCCGGGAGGGCGAGAGAGGGGAGGGGTAGACGGGAGGGAGTGAGAGGGGAGGTGAGGGAGAGCTGGGAGGGAGAGAGAGGGCGTGAGAGGGGAGGGAAGGACGCGAGAGGTGTGCCGAAGGGAGGTCGGGGGGCGGGAGAGGGGAGGGCAAGAGAGGTGAGGGGAGGGGAGGGCCGGGTGGGCGAGACAGGGGAGGGGAGGGAGGGCCGAGGGCGAGAGAGGAGAGGGGAGGGGTGGGCGAGACAGAGGAGGGGAAGGGAGGGCCTAGGGCGAGAGGGGGGAGGGTAGGGCCAGGAGGGAGAGAGAGGGCGAGAGAGGGGAGGGGTGGGGAAGGCTGGGAGGGCGAGAGAGGGGAGGGGAGGGCGAGAGAGGGAGGGAGGGGAGGGACGGTAGGTCGAGAGAGGGGAGTGGAGGGCGAGAGAGGGGAGGGGAGGTCCAGGAGGGCGAGAGTGGGGATGGGAGGGGAGGGCTGTGAGGGCGAGAGAGGGGAGGGGAGGGCCGGAAAGGCGAGAGTGGGGAGGGGAGGACGCGAGAGGTGTGCCGAAGGGAGGTCGGGGGGCGGGAGAGGGGAGGGCAAGAGAGGTGAGGGGAGGGGAGGGCCGGTAGGGCGAGAAAGGGGAGTGGAGGGCGAGAGGGGAGGGGTTGTCCAGGAGGGCGAGAGTGGGGAGGAGAGGGCGAGAGAGGGGAGACGAGTGGAAGGCCGTGAGGGCGAGAAAGGGGAGGGGAGGGTGAGAGAGCGGAGGGGAGGGGAGGGCCGGGAAGGCGAGAGTGGGGAGGGGAGGACTCGAGAGGGGTGCTGAGGGGAGGTCAGGAGGGCGAGAGAGGGGAGGGGAGAGTTGGGAGGGCGAGAGAGGGGAGGGGAGGGAAAGGCCAGAGAGTGGAGGGGAGGGGAGGGGAAGGCCAGAGAGTGGAGGGGAGGGGAGGGCTGGGAGGGCGAGAGAGTGGAGGGCGAGAGAGGGGAGAGGAGAGGAGGGCTGGGAGGGCAAGAGAGGGAAGGGCTGGGAGGGCCAGAGAGGGAAGATGAGGGCGAGTGAGGGGAGGGGAGGGGAGTGCCGGGAGGGCGAGAGAGGGGAGGGGAGGGCATGCCCGCGAGGGCGAGAGAGAGGAGGGGAGGGCCAGAGGCGAGGTAGGGGAGGGCCGGGAGGGCGAGAGAGGGGAGAGGAGGGGAGGGGAAGAGAGGAGAAGGGAGTGCGAGGGATTGGAGGGCGAGAGAGGGGAGGTGAGGGCCGGGTAGGAGAGAGAGGGAAGGGGAGGTCGAAAGAGGGGAGGGGAGGGCGAGAGAGGGGAGGGGAGGGAAGGAAGGGCGAGAGAGGGGAGGTGAGGGTAAGGTCAGGGGCGCGAGAGAGGGGAGGGGAGGGGAGGGCGAGATAGAGGTGCTGAGGGGAAGGTAGGGGGCGCGAGAGAGGAGAGGGGAGGGGAGGGGTAGAGAGGGGTGGGCAGGCCGGCAGGGTGAGAGAGGAAAGGGAGGCTGGGGGGCGCGAGAGAGGGAGTGGGAGGACCGGCAGGGGGAGAGAGGGAGGGAAGGGCCGGGAGTGCGAGGGAGGGGAGGGGAGGGGAGGAGAGGTGAGAGCCGGGAGGGCGGGAGAGGAGAGGGGAGGGCCGGGAGGGCGAGAGAGGGGAGGGGATGGGAGGGCCGGGAGGGCGAGAGAGGGGAGGGGAGGGAGGGCGAGTGGACGGGAGGGGAGGGATAGAGAGGGGTTGGGAGGGTCGGGAGGGCGAGAGAGGGAGGGCAGGGTGAGATTGGGAGGGGAGGGCGGGGAGGGCGTGAGAGGGAAGAGTAGTGCGGGAGGGAGAGAGAGTGGAGGGGAAGGGAGGGCCGGGTGGGAGAGAGAGGGGAGCGGAGGGCCGGGAGGGCGAGAGAGGGTAGGTGAGGGTAAGGTCGGGAGCACGAGAAAGGGGAGGGGAGGGGAGGGCCGGGATGGCGAGAGAGGGGAGGTGAGGGGAAGGTAGGGTGCACGAGAGAGGGGAGGGGAGGGGAGTGTGAGAGAGGGGAGGGAAGGGCGAGAGAGGGAAGGAGATGGGAAGGCCGGGAGGGCGAGAGAGAGTTGGGTGAGGGGAGGCCGAGAGAGGGGAAGGTGAAAGAGGGGAGGGAAGGGGAGGGTGAGAGAGGGGAGGGTAGTGCCGGGTGGCGAGAGAGGGCGAGAGAGGGGAGGGGTGGGGAAGGACGGGAGGGCGAGAGAGGGGAGGGGAGGGCTAGAGAGGGGAGGGGAGGGGAGGGCAGGTAGGGCGAGAGATGGGAGTGGAAGGCGAGAGAGGGGAGGGGAGGTCCAGGAGGGCGAGAGTGGGGAGGGGAGGGCGAGAGAGAGGGGAGACGAGGGGAAGGTCGGGAGGGCGAGAGAGGGGAGGGGAGGGCGAGAGAGCGGAAGGGAGGGGAGTGCTGTGAGAGCGAGAGAGGGGTGGGCGAGAGAGGGGAGGGGAGGGGAGGGCCGGGAAGGTGAGAGTGGGGAGGGGAGGACGCGAGAGGGGTGCTGAGGGGAGGTCGGGAGGGCGGGAGAATGGATGGGAGGGGGAGAGAGGGGAGGGGAGGGGATGGCCGGTAGTGCGAGAGATGGGAGAGGAGGGCGAGAGGGGGAGGGGAGGTCCAGGAGGGCGAGGGTGGGGAGGGGAAGGCGAGATAGGGGAGACGAGGGGAAGGCCGGGAGGGCGAGAGAGGGGAGGGGAGGGCGAGGGAGCGGAGGGGTGGTGAGGGCTGTGAGGGCGAGAGAGGGGAGGGCGAGAGAGGGGAGGGGAGGGCCAGGAAGGCGAGAGTGGTGAGGGGAGCACGCGAGACGGGTGCCGAGGGGATGTCGTGAGGGCGAGAGAGGGGAGGGGATGGGAGGGCGAGAGAGGGGAGGGGAGGGCGAGAGAGGGGAGGCGAGGGTTGGGAGGGTGAGAGGGGGAGGGGAGGGCGAGAGAGGGGATGGGAGGGGAGGGCTGGGAGGGCGAGAGAGGGAAGGTGAGGGCGAGTGAGGGAAGTGGAGTGGAGTGCGAGAGAGGGGAGGGGAGGGGAGTGCCGGGAGTGCGAGAGAGGGGAGGGGAGGGTATCCCCGCGAGGGCGAGAGAGAGGAGGGGAGGGCCAGGGGCGAGTGCGGGGAGGTCCGGTAGGGCGACAGAGGGGAGAGGAGGGGGGAAGATAGGAGAAGGGAGTGCGAGGGAGTGGAGGGCGAGAGAGGGGTGGTTAGGGGAGAGCGAGAGAGGGGAGGGGAGGGCGAGAGTGCGGAGGGGAGGTGAGGGCTGTGAGGGCGAGAGACGGGAGGGCGAGAGAGGGGAGGGGAAGGCCGGGAAGGCGAGAGTGGTGAGGGGAGTACGCGAGAGGGGTGCCAAGGGGAGGTCGTGAGGGCGAGAGACGGGAGGGGAGGGTTGGGAGGGCGAGAGAGGGCAGGGGCGGGGAGGGGAGGGCGAGAGAGGGGATGGGAGTGGAGGACTGGGAGGGCGAGAGAGGGAAGGTGAGGTTATCCCCACGATGGCGAGAGGGAGGAGGGGAGGGCCGGGGGCGAGTGTCAGGAGGTCCGGTAGGGCAACAGAGGGGAGAGGAGGGGAGGGGA
>NC_083405.1:8143993-8263633 GCF_020745735.1 Hemiscyllium ocellatum
CGGGGTGGGCCGGGAGGGCGAGAGAGGGGAGGGGAGGGCAGGGCCCGGAGGGCGAGAGAGGGCGTGAGAGGGGAGGTGAGGGCTGGGTGGGCAGGAGAGGGGAGGGGAGGGCCTGGAGGGCGAGAGAGGGGAGGGGACGGCCGGGGGGGCGAGAGAGGGGAGCGGAGCAAGTGCCGGGCGGGCAAGAGAGGGCGGAGTGTGCGAGAGAGTGCAGGGGAGGAACAAGTATGAGGGCCGGGAGGGCGAAGGAGGGGAGGGGAGGTTGAGGGGTGGGACGGCGAGAGAGAGGGGGACGAGAGAGGGGAGGGGAGGGAAGGGCGAGAGAGGGGAGCGGAGGGGTGGGTGTGAGAGGGGAGGGGTGCGCAAGGGAGGGGAGTAGAGGGGGAGGGTGAGGGGATGGCCAGGAAGGGGGGGGAGAGATCGAGAGAGGGGAGGGGGGGGGAGGGCTAGGAGGGTGTGAGAGTTGAGGGGAGGGCCGGGAAAGCGAGAGGAGGGGAGGGGTGGGGTGGGTGAGAGAGGGGAGGGGAGGGCGAGCGAGAGAGGGGAGGGAGGGGAGCGCGAGAGAGGGGAGGGAAGGGATGGCGAGAGGAGGGGAGGGGAGGGCGAGGGGAGGGGAGGGCGAGAGAGGGGAGGGAAGGGAAGGCGAGAGGAGGGGTGGGGAGGGCAAGCAGAGGGGAGGGCGAGAGAGGGGAGGGGAGGGGAGGGCGAGAGAGTGGAGGGGAGGGGAGGGCGAGAGGAGGGGAGGGGAGGGGAGGGTGAGAGAGTGGAGGGCGAGCGGAGGGGAAGGGAGGTGAGGGCGAGAGGAGGGGAAGGGAGGGGAGGGCGCGAGGAGGGGAAGGGAGGTGTAGAGTGTTGTGGGGAGGGCAGGGCAGGACCTTGGTGGACAAATCTCTGGATATCTGCATATGTCAGCACAAGCAGACAGGGTGGGGAAGACAGCTGAACTGAGAGCAGGAGGGGGACCCATATCCTGGTGGGGAGAGCTGCTGGAGCTGCTCGAGATTGTTTAAACTCACCTGGCAGGGGTGTCGGACCCCAAACAATCGTAAGGCCAGAAAGAAATTTGAGGCTGGTACAGATGTTCAAGAAAGCAATATAAATAGACAAGGCAGGCAAGAACATAGCAGACAATGAGGGAAAATTGGTGGATTAAACTGTATTTATTTCAACGCAAAGGGCAGGACAGATAAGGCAGATGAACCCAGACCATGGATGGGAACATGGGACTGGGATGTTGTAGATATGAAAGAAACACAGCTGAGGGAGCGACAGGACCAGCAGCTCAATGTTCCAGGGGACAGATGCTACAGGAAGGATTGAACAGGAGGCAAAACAGGGGGAGAGCTGGTGGTTTTGATTGGGGGGAAAATTCCCAGCAGTACCTAGAGGGAGTATTCATGCAGGATCGCCCAGTTAAGCGATATTGGTGGAACTGAGAAATAGAAATTGGTCATCAGTTTGCTACGGTCGTACGACAGCGGTAGTCAATGGGAGATGGAGGAGCAAATATGTCAGGAGATCTCAGCTATCTGTTCGAATATTAGGTTTGTAGCAGTCGGAGATTTTAACCTTTCCAGACCTGGACTGGGACTGCCGCAGTGTTGAGCATTTGGATGGGAGGAATTTGTTAAGCCTGTTCTAGAAACGCCCAGTCATTGCAATGGAAAATTGCGATGGGAAAGGACAGGCCTGGTCCACAAGTTCAAGTTAAACAATGGAGCAAGATAATATTAGACTGAAATTTTTAAAGTAGATCTGGGGAGGATATTTGCAGGTAAAGGGAAGTCTGGCAAGAAGGAATATCTTAAAACCGAGATAAAAGGAGCATTCAGCGCCAGCATGTTCCTGTTAGTGTGCAGCTCAATGCTGACAGAATTAGGAAACATTGGCTGAGTTTCGAGGCTCTGGTCAAGAAAAAAGGGGACACATGTCAGATATAACTGACTGACTCAAGGGAGTCCCTTCAGGAGCATCAGGGATGTAGAAATACACTTAGGATGGAAATCAGGAATGCAAAAAGGGAACATGAGATAGCTTTGGCAGAGAAAGTTAAGGAGAACTGAAAGAGATTCTACAAGTGTATTAAGAGCAAAAGAAGAGCAAGGGACAAAACCAGTATCCTTAATGATCAATGAAGCCAACGATGTGTGGAATTACAAGATGCAAAACAAATACTTCACTTTGGAACTTACTGTGGATAAAGACTGGGGAGCTCACGGAACTGAACAGTGTTTGTCCTGACTATTATTGGAACACTGTGTAATTCTGATCTCAATGCCACAGGAAGGATGTTATGGAACATGAAAGGGTTCAGAAGAAATGAACAAGGATGTTGCCAGGGTTGGAGGATTCGTGCTTCAGGGAAAAGCCTGAATAAGCTGGGGCTGTTTTCACTTGAACATGGAGACTGAGGAGTTACCTGATAAAGGTGTTTAAAATCATGATGGTCAGCGATAGGGTCAATCGACAAGGTCTTTTCCCAAGGGCTGGAGGATTCTAAACCAACAGGGAATAGCTTTAAAGTGCAAGGGGAACTTTTCAAAGGGAGCTAAAGGACAACTGGTTCCTGCAGAGTGTATGGAATAAGTTGCCAGAGGAAATAGTGAAGGCTGATAGAAATACATTTAAAAGGCACGTGGGTGGGTGTATGAGTAGGAAGGGTTTAGAGGGATATTGGCAAAGTTCTGGCAAATGTGACTAGATACGGCATGCAGGAGTTGTTCCAAAGCATCTGTTTCTATGCTGTACATCTCTATGAGCCAATGTCTTGAAATGAGTCCACATTATTGAAGAGAAGGTGCTGGAGGTTTTAAAGCACAAAGTTAGATAAATCCCCAGGACCTGATCAAATGTAGCTCAGGACATTGTGGGAAGCTGGTGAAGACATTGTAGGGCCCCTAGCAGAGATATTTGTACCATGTGTGATAGGCAGGTAGACTGGAAGGTGGAATTGTGGACAGTTAAGAAGGTTTTCTGAGATTACAAAAGGCCACCTGATGAAATGCGTGAATGGCTGAAAAACTGTAGACGGAGTTCAATTAGTGTAATGCGAGAAAATGCATTTGGTGCAACAAACACGGGCAGGACTTATACAATTAATGGTAGGACCTTCGGGAGTGTCGCAGAACTGAGGGACATCGAGGTACAGGTACATATTTCTTTAAAGTTTGCAACATGGAGAGATAGGATGGTTAAAAAGGTGCTTGCCACACTTGCTCTCGTTGCTCTGTCCTTTGGATTTAGGAGTTGGGAAGTCGCATTGAGATTATACAGACCATTGGTGAGTCCACTTTTGGAATGCTGTGTCCAACTCTGGTCGCCCAGTTAGAGGAAGGATACTATTAAACTGGAGAGGGTTCAGATGAGATTTACTGGGATGTGGCTGGTTATGGAAGTTTTCAGTTATAAAGAAAGGCTGGATAGGTTGGTATGTTTTCATTGAAACCTGAATGTTGACAGATGATCTCATAGAAGTTTACAAAATAATGAGAGGAACAGATAGAGTTAATGGGAGTTGTCTTTTCCCATGGTCAGGGGAGTTTCAAGACAAGGCACTACATTCTTAAGTTTAGAGGAGAGACATTTAAAAAAAGACGCGAGGGTCACATTGTTACAGAGGGTGGGATGCGTGTGGAATGAATTTCCCAAGGAAGGGGTGAATGTGCGGAAAATTACAATGTTTAAAAGACATTAGAATTAGGACAGGAATAGGAAAGGTTTGAAGGTATATGATCAAGGAACAGGCAGGTAGAACAAGGTCAGTTTTAGAGTATGGTTAGCATTAACCGAACAGTGCGGTCTGACTCTCTGACTATGATTATAATGTTGTGTCATTAATTAAGAAAGGCTGCAAGAGGAAGCCAGGAAACTACAGACTGATGAGCCAGACATCAGGGTGGGTCAGTTGTTGGAGGTCATTCTGAGAGGTAGGAATTACATGCATTTGGAAAGATATGGACTGATTACGAACAGCCAGCATGGCTTTGTGCGTGGGAAAACATGTCCCACAAGCTTGACTTGAGTTTGTTCAAGATGTGACCAAAAAGATAGATCACGGCAGAGCAACAGATGTTGTTTCTGGCTTCAGCAAACCCTTGGTCAGGGTGTAGCATAATATCTTGGTTAGAAAGGGTAGGTCACAAGGGATCAGGGAGAGCTAGCCAATTGGATACACAATGGGATGACAGTAGGAGACAGAGGATTGTTGTTCAAACTGGAGGCCTCTGACCAGTAGTGTGCTGTAAGGATTGGTGCTGGAATCACTGTTGTGCACCATTTACATACACAATTTGAGTAAAAATATAGGAGTCTCTGGATACCAAGATTAGTGGAAGAGTGGGCAGGGGATATAGATATCGAAGGGGATGTTAATCAACTGGGCCAGTGGGCCAAGGAATGAAAGATGGAGTTGAATTCAGGTGTTGGATTTATTTCAGACAAACCATGGAGGACTAACAGGGTTAATGTTCGGGCCCTAGACAGTGTTGTCGAACAGAGAGAGACCAAGGGGTCCAGTTACATTGTTTCTTGGAAGTGACATCACAGGTGGATAGGGTGGGGAAAGCAGCATTTGGCACACTTGCCTTCATTGGCCAGCGCATTGAGTACGTGAGTTGGAGATATTAGTAACATTGTCATCAATAAGGTCACAGGTTGACCTTATAAAGGTTTATGAAACAATGTAGGGCCTAACTAACGTGAATTGCCAAGGGTAGGTGAGTCCAAAGCTAGAGGCATAAACGTGATGTGAGAGAGAGCAAGAATTTAAAGAGGAAACTGAGGGGCAACATTTTCCACAGAGGATGGTGCATAGACGGAATGGACTGCCAGAGAAAATGGTTAAAACAAGTACAATTATAACATGGAAAAGACGCTTGAGCAGATACATGGAGAGGAGAAGGTTTGAAGGGAAATTGGCCAAATCATTCCGTTTAGAAAACCTCGAATAAAGAATCATGCAGCACAGAAACAGACCCAATGTCTTCGGTTGTTGGAGGAGGAGACTATCGAGACAAGGCATGTTGGAGAAACTGACGCAAGTTACAGCAATGTGGATGGGATCTGGACTGGACATTTCAAATATTTCAAGAAATTGGTGAGAGGAGAGGACATGACAGAGGTAGGAACTGTTGTAGGTGTTAGAATGATTGAAGACACTGATCCACAAGACGAGACATAGATACAGTGTTGGAGAGGGATTAGGGAACAGAAAGATCCCAGGCAGCATTCCCACCATCTCGTTGAAGGCCTGCATTCCCCTCTGTTGTCCTGGTGCTCACCAAGACAGCACACGCCTGGATTGAAAACTGGGAACTCCAGATGCTGTCTCAGTACAATAAAACTTAAAGTAGGGGTGGTGATTGAGCCTGAGGGGAGTCTGTACTGTGCTCCCCCTCCAGCACTATATCTATGTCATGTCCTGTTAGCTGATGTTTGGAGCCCTCTCACTGCTCTCTGCTCTGTGCACTGTGAGTGATCTTACCTGGCGGCAGGATTTATTGAAGGCTCCCGACCTCCCTGACCTTTGTCTCTCTGGCTGACCGATCATCTTCCCAATTAGCAGTTGGCAAGTCTCTTGAGTCACGAACTCCCTGAGTATCTGTAGAAGACACAGAAATAGGCGGAATGGGAAATTAGACTGATAATTGTGAGGGTTACACATGTAGAATAGCACTGAGCCCACAGAGATCTGGAAACTCCCAGTCTCCATTCCGGGCCTGTACTGCCTCATCTCTCTGGAGCGGAAAATTCTGTTGGCTCAGGATCGGGAGTAGCTGCAAGAGTAAGAGACGTTGATAGAGGCAGCAATTAGACCCACACGGTGAGGGACCCCAGATGGAGGGATACTGAGTGATATCACCAGGATTCAGGATCAAACAATTGTGCAAAAAGATAGGGTTTCGATTCATGTTGCACTGGGATGTGCAACCTGTGAACAGGTGAAGTGAGAGCCTAGTGGCATTATGTGAGGCAATTTATCCAGAAACTCAACAAATGTTCTCTGGACACAGGTTCAAATTCCGCCATTGCAAATGATTGAATGTGAATCAAATACTTCAAGTAAGATATAATTAAAACATATAAGTGAGTATTAAACAATTGTTGATGTTAAGAGAAATCCATCGGGTGCATTGATGTCTTTAGTGAAGTAATCTAAGATGGGACTGGGATATCACAGGTATTAGAGAACAACAGCTGAGGGAGGGACAGGACAGGCAGCTCAATGTCCCAGGGGACAGATGCTTCAGGAAGGACAGAAGGGGAGCTGAGAGAGGAGGAGAGCTGCTGGTTCTGATTGGGTGAAACATCACAGCAGGACTGAGAGAGGACATTCCTGCGGGACCGCCCAGTGACGCTGTGTTCATGGAATTCATCAATAACAATGGGGCTTCCCTTTCCTCTGATTGTTCTACAGACCCCGATAGCCCCGCCCTCCTGCGGCTTGACCTTGTCAAAATGGCGGCGCTTAGGCCCGTGCTCCCTCTTCCCTCAAACAAATGGCGGCCGTGACCCTGGGCCGCTTCCCTGATCAGAGACCGCCACCTCCTTCCCCGGGCCTGGAGGGGCTTTTGCAGTTTTGTTTTACCTGTATCGGGGACTTGTAAATTCTCTCTGCTCCTTTCTCCCAGCGAGGCTCCCACACACCGGCTCTGAGCGCCGCTCTCTGAAGCCGATCGCAGCCGCTGCCAGAGAAAGCAGCTCCATGTCTCTCTCTCCCTGTCCTGATCAATGAGACACTGCACATGCGCCACCTAGAAACCAAACTGCGCGTGCGTCTGAGGTTATCAGTGAGTTTATAGATAACATTCATATCTGCACAGAATCATGGGTGAAATATACATCATTAACAATTTTTCTGTCGAGATAGAGACGTAGACATGTCTAGCATGCAAGCAGATTATTCGGTCTAACTTAACCTTACTGGCCAGGTTTGTAAATTATCAATTGTTCTGGGAGTTTGAAAATAAGTTTCTTACTCTAGTTGTGTAAATCGATTGGAAATATGTACTTTATCTGATTTACATTTCAACTACATCTTAAAATCTCACATTGATTAATGAGAGAGGTTTAATGCCCCACTATGGAGCGAGAATGATCACGATCGTGCAAAACAGGTTGCTTTCTGACCAATCATTCCCCGAGAATGCATTGGCCCCGCCCCTCACTCACTCTGATTGGCGGACCGGCCTCTGTTCGGTCCTTCAGTTCCGCCCCTTCCTCCCAATTGCAGAGTTGATTCAGGCGGAACTCAGCAGGCTGAAGGACAAGGGAAGTGAGAACTGATGCCCTGTGATGTGAAAATATCCCAAATCGTGGACGGAGAGACCTGAGTTCAATTCACAGTTTGTGCAGGTGTGTGTAATAACAATTTTCAACAGGTTCATTTGGAAAAACAAGGGAAGTCAGGAACAGATTAAAAACAGTGGGTCCCAGTACAGACTGTTCCACTCCTCGTGCACAGCCTGATACCACGACTGAGGGGCAAAGTGTTGTGGTGGGATGTGGAGCTGCTTTTCTGGAACTCCCTCAGTTTTGGAGGTGAAAATAGATTAGAAGGAGCAGGGTTTTGTATGCAGTTACCTGTTCCCCTCCTTTTGCAGCATCTTATTATTGCCCTGACTTTACCTCGTACATGTTTGGTAGAGATCAGTGATGTTTCGTAAGCCCACAATATAAGATCTGTCACTCTGTTTAAGACAGCAGGAATCTCTTGTAGCACAATAGTCAGAGAACAATACAGCACAGAGCAAGCGCTTCGGTCCGTGATGTTGCGCCAACCTGTGAACTGTTCTCAGCTCTTCCCTGTGCACTATCCCAAAATCACACATGTGTTTACCTAACGATTGTTTAAATCTCGCTGATGTGGCTGTGTTGTCTAATTAGCAGTTAGCACATTCCACGCCCTTACCATTCTGAGTAAAGAACCTGCCTCTGACATCTGTCTTAAATCTATCACTCCTCATTTGCAGTTCTGCCCCCTCGTGCTCACTGACATCATCATCCGAGAAAAACCCTTCCACTGTCTACTCTATCTGAGCCTCTGATCATCTTGTATGTCTCTATCAAATTCAATCTTAGCCTTCTTCTTGCCAAGGAGAACAGGTTCAACTCTCTCAGCCTTTCCTCATAAGACCTTCTCTCCAGACGAGGCAACATCCTCCTCTGCACCTTTTCCAATTCCTCCATGTCCTTCCTGAAATATGGGGACTAGAACTGCACACAATATTCCAAGTGCGGCCGCACCAGCGTTTTTATATTTGCAGCATGATATTGCGGCTCTGGAACTCAATTACACTATGAATGAAACCTAACACAACATACGCCGTCTTAACAGTACTATCCACCTGGATGGCAACTTTCAGGGATCTATGTACATGGACTCCAACATCCCTCGGCACATCCTCACTACCAAGAATCTTTCCATTGACCCAGTAATCTCCCTTCTTGTTGTTCTTCTCAAAGTGCATCACCTCACATTTAGCTGCATTGAACTCCATTTGCCACCTGTCAGCCCAATTCTACAGTTTATCCAAGTCCCCCTGCAACCTGTAACACTCTTCCACACTATCCACTACTCCACAGACTTTAGTGTCGTCAGCAAATTTACTCATCTATCCACCTATGCCTGCGTCCAAGTCATTTCTAAAAATGACAAACAGCTGTGGTCCCAAAACAGATGTTTGTGGCACACCAATAGTAACTGGATTCCAGCTGAATATTTTCCATCAACCAACACTCGCTGTCTTCCTTTAGAAAACCAGTTTCTAATCCAAACTGCTGAATCACCCTCATTTCCGTGTACCTGCATTTTCCCCAACAGCCTACAATGTCAAACTTTATCAAAAGCTTTACTGAAGTCCATGTATACCACGTCAACTGCCCTACCCTCATCTACATGCTTGGTCACCTTCTCAAAAAACTCAATGAGGTTTGTGAGACACAACCTGCCCTTGACGTAACCATGTTGATTATCAAAAATCAAATTGTTGTTTGCTAGATGATTATAAATCTTATCTCTTATAATCCTTTCCAAAACCTTTCCTAAAACAGAAGTCAGACTCACTGGTGTATAATTACCTGGGGCATCTCTCCTGCCCTTCTTGAACAAAGGCACAACACTTGGAATTCTCCAGTCCTCTGGTTCCAAACCTGTAGACAATGACGACTCAAATATCAAAGCCAAAGGCTCTGCTATCTCCTCCCTAGCTTCCCAGAGAATCCTCGGATAAATCCCATCCGGCCTAGGGGACTTGTCTACTTTCACTCCTTCTAGAATTGATAACACCGTTTCTAACTTGTCTCGATCCTTTCTAGTCAAATATCTCGTACCACATTCTTCTCCTCTACAATACTCTCCTTTTCCTGAGTGAAAACCGACGAGAAATATTCATTTGCACCTCTCCGATCTCCACAGGGTACACACTCAACTTCCCACTTCTGTCTTTGATTGGACCTATTCCTACCATATCCTCTTATTCCTCACATACCTATAGAAAACTTCAGGATTCTCCTTTATTCTATTTGCTAAAGACTGCTCGTGTCCTCTCTTTGCTGCTCTTAACTCTCTCTTTAAATCCTTCCTAGCTAATGTGTAACTCTCCACCTCCCCATCTGTACCATCTTGCTTCATCAACACATAAGCCTCCTTCTTCTTCGTAAGAAGAGACGCAATTTCTGTAGTAAACCACGTGTTCCCTTATCTTACCACTTCCTCCCTGCCTGACAGGGACTCAACTATCAAGAACATGCAATATCTGTTCCTTAAACAAGCTCCACATTTCTTTTGTCTGCATCCCCTGCATTTTGCGACCCCACTCTATGCATCCTAATTCCTGCCTAATCGCATTATAATTGTCCTTGCCCCATTGATAACTCTTGCCCTGCGGCGTGTACCTGTCTCTATCCATCGCTAAACTAAACGCATCTGAATTATGGTCACTCTCTCCAAAGTGCTCACCTAAAACTAAATCAAACACCTGCTCTGGTTCATTACCAAGCACCAGATCCAATGTGGCCTCCCCACTTGTCGGCCCTTCGACATAGTGTGTCAGGAAACCCTTATGTACACACTGGACAAAAACTGATCCATCCAACGTACTCGAGTTATAACATTCCAAGTCAATGTTGGGGAAGCTAAAGTCCCCCATAATGACCACCCTGGTACTTTTGCTCTTACCCAGAATAATTTTGCAAATCTTCCCTTCCACTTCCCTGGAACTCTGTGGAGGCCTATAAAAAATTCCAAGCAGTGTGACCTCTCCTCTCTGGTTCTAACCTCAGCCCACACTACCTCTGTAATCAAGTCCTTATCAAGGGTACTCTCAGCCACCGTTATACTATCCTTGACTAACATGACTTGCATGGACCCATTGCAGTGCTTCAAACTCCATGAGGCAGCCATACTGTCTATGACCGACAGACTCAGTCTGGAACCTCCTCTGTCCTTAAGACCATATACACTGCTTGCACTCCTCCGTTTCCCCTTTGCATGTTCCCTTTCCAACCCACCCCACTTGCATCACTCTACAATTGGAGCTGTCAAGGGCAAAAGTCTGTCAAATAGTCTCCCTAACATTTTCTATTCTCCTTTAAGATTTTTAAAAAATCATTCTCCTTAATCAATGTTTTGATCATCCATGAAGCACCTGAGGAGATTTGCCATTGTGAAAGATTCCATACAATGCAAGTAGTTGTTGTTATTGCGGTACATTAGGAGAAACAGGAATGATGCATTCAAAATTATAACAAGGAAGTCACTGATAGGTGCAGTGTACAGGCCACCAAATAATAATATCATACTGGGATGGGCAATAAACAAAGAAATAACTCATGCCTGTAAAAATGATATGGATATGATCATTGGTGATTTTAATCTACATGTAGATTGGTCAAACCAGATCAGTCAGCGTAGCTTTGAGGAGTTCATTAAGTGTATCTGTGATATTTTACTTGAACAGTATGAAATGGATCCACAAGGAAGCAAGCTATCCAAGATCTGGCCCTCTGCAATGAGACAGGAATAATTAATCATCTCAGAGTTAGGGATCCTCTCGGAAGAAGTGATCACTGTATGGTTGAATTTAATACAAATGGAGAGTGTGAAGATAAAACCTAATACCTGGGTCCTGTGATTGGACATGGGGAACTACAATAGAATGAGGAAGAACCTATAGAACATAGATCATAGAACAATACAGCACAGAACAGGCCCTTCAGCCCACGATGTTGTGCCGAACCTCTATCCCAGATTAAGCACCCATCCATGTACCTATCCAAATGCCGCTTAAAGGTCGCCAATGATTCTGACTCTACCACTCCCACGGGCAGCGCATTCCATGCCCCCACCACTCTTTGGTACAGAACCCACCCCTGACATCTCCCCTATACCTTCCACCCTTCACCTTAAATTTATATCCCCTTGTAACACTGTTGTACCCGGGGAAAAAGATTCGGACTGTCTACTCTATCTATTCCTCTGATCATCTTATCAACCTCTATCAAGTCACCCCTCATCCTCCGCCGTTCCAACGAGAAAAGGCCGAGAACTCTCAACCTATCCTCGTACGACCTATTCTCCATTCCAGGCAACATCCTGGTAAATCTTCTCTGCACCCTCTCCAAAGCTTCCACATCTTTCCTAAAGTGAGGCGACCAGAAACGCACACAGTATTCCAAATGTGGCCTAACCAAAGTCCTGTACAGCTGCAACATCACTTCACGACACTTGAATTCAATCCCTCTGCTAATGAACGATAGTACACCATAGGCCTTCTTACAAACTCTATCCACCTGAGTGGCAACTTTCAAAGATCTATGTACATAGACCCCAAGATCCCTCTGTTCCTCCACCTGACTGAGAACCCTACCATTAACCCTGTATTCCGCATTCTTATTTCTTCTTCCAAAATGGACAACCTCACACTTGGCAGGGTTGAACGCCATCTGCCACTCCTCAGCACAGCTCTGCATCATATCTCAGTCCCTTTGCAAACGAAAAATGCCCTCCTCACTGTCCACAACTCCACCTATCTTCGTATCATTTGCAAATTTACTGACCCACCCTTCGACTCCCTCATCCAAGTCATTAATAAAAATTACAAACAGCAGAGGACCCAGAACTGATCCCTGCGGAACTCCACTTGTAACTGGGCTCCAGGCTGAATATTTAGCGTCTACCACCACTCTCTGACTTTGACCGGTTCGCCAGTTTACTTTCCAATTGGCCAAATTTCCCTCTATCCCATGCCTCCTGAGTTTCCGCATAAGCCTACCATGGGGAACATTATCAAATGCCTTACTAAAATCCATGTACACTACATCCACTGCTGTATCCTCATCCACATGCTGGGTCACCTGCTCGAAGAATTCAGTAAGACTTGTAAGACAAGACCTACCCTTCACAAATCCGTGCTGGCTGTCCCTAATCAAGCAGTGCCTTTCCAGATACTCATAAATCCTATCCCTCAGTATCATTTCCATTACTTTGCCTACCACAGAAGTAAGACTAACTGGCCTGTAATTCCCGGGGTTATCCCTATTCCCTTTTTTTAAACAGGGGCACAACATTCGCTACTCTCCAGTTCCCTGGTATCACCCCAGTTGACAGTGAAGACGAGAAGATCATTGCCAACGGGACTGCAATTTCCTCTCTTGCTTCCCACATAATCCTAGGATATATCCCGCCAGGCCCGGGGGACTTGTCTATCCTCAAGTTGTTCAAAATGTCCAACACATCTTCCTTCCTAACAAGTATCCCTTCTCGCTTACCAGTCCGTTTCACACTCTCCTCTTCAACAATACGGTCCCTCTCATTCGTAAATACTGAAGAGAAGTACTTGTTTAAGACCTCTCCTATCTCTTCCAACTCAATACACAATCTCCCACTACTGTCCTTGATCGGACCTACCCTCGTTCTCGTCATTCTCATGTTTCTCACATACGCATAAAATGCCTTGGGGTTATCCTTGATCCTATCCGCCAAGGATTATTCATGCCCTCTCTTAGCGCTCCTAATCCCTTTCTTCAGGTCCCTTCTTGCTATCCTGTATCCCTCCACTGCTCTGTCTGAACCCTGTTTCCGCAACCTTATGTCAGCCTCCTTTCCTCTTTACTAGACATTCAACCTCCCTCGTCAACCAAGGCTCCCTCACACGACCATTTCTTTCCTGCCTGATAGGTACATACATATCAAGGACACGTCATATCTGCTCCTTGAAAAATTTCCACATTTCCACCACATCCTTCCCTGACAGCCTATGCTCCCAACTTATGCTCCTCAAATCCTGTCTTACAGCATCATAATTTCCCTTCCCCCAATTGTAAAATCTACCTTGTTGTGCGCACCTATCTCTCTCCATAACCAAGGTGAAAGTCACAGAATTGTGGTCACCATCACCAAAATGTTCACCCACTAACAATCCCATCACTTGTCCCGGTTCATTACCGAGTACCAAATCCAATATGGCCTCTCCTCTGGTTGGACAATCTACATACTGAGTTAGAAAAGCTTCCTGGACACATTGCACAAACACCGCCCCATCCAATCTACTTGATCTGAAGAGCTTCCAATCAATATTTGGGAAGTTGAAGTCCCCCATGACTACGACCCTGTGGCTTCTGCACCTTTCTAAAATCTGTTTTCCAATCTGTTTCTCCACATCTCTGCTACTATTGGGGGGCCTATAGTAAACACCCAACAAGGTGACTGCACCTTTCCTATTTCTGACTTCAGCCAATACTACCTCCAAAGGCAGATACCCCTCATACTTCCTTTCTGCAGCCGTTATACCATTTCTAATTAGCAACGCCACCCCCCCTCCTTTTTTACCACCCTCCCTAATCTTACTGAAACATCTGTAACCAGGAACTTCCAACAACCATTCCTGTTCCTCATCTATCCACGTTTCCGTGATGGCCACAACATCGTAGTCCCAGGTACCGATCCATGCCTTAAGTTCACCCACCTTATTTCTGATACTCCTTGTGTTGAAGTATACGCACTTGAGCCCATCTCTGTGTCCGCAAGTATTCCCTGTCAGTGCTACCTTCTCCAAAGCCTCCCTACAGTCTTGGACATCCTGACACACAGCTAGCTTACTTGCTGGACTACAAGTCCGGATCCCATCCCCCTGCCAAATTAGTTTAAACCCCCCCCCCCGAAGAGTGCTAGCAAACCTAGCCCCCAGGATATTGGTGCCCTTCTGGTTCAGGTCCACCCCGTCCTGTTTGTACAGGTCCCACCTTCCCCAGAATGCAGTCCAATTGTCCAAATACCTGAAGCCCTCCCTCCTACACCATCCTTGCAGCCACGTGTTCAACTGCACTCTTTCCCTATTCCTTGCCTCACTGTCACGTGGCACCGGCAGCAACCCAGAGATGACGACTCTGTCTGTCCTAGCTTTTAGCTTCCAGCCTAACTCCCTGAACTCTTGAATGACCCCCCCACCCCTCTTCCTACCTATGTCGTTGGTGCCAATGTGTACCACGACTTCTGGCTGCACACCCTCCCCCTTAAGGATTCTGAAGACACGGTCCGAGACGTCTCGGACCCTGGCACCCGGGAGGCAACAAACCATCCGAGAGTCTCGCCCATGTCCACAGAACCGCCTCTCCGTCCCTCTAACTAGAGAGCCTCCTATAATTAGCGCTCTCCTCCTCTCCCCCTTTCCCTTCTGAGTCTCAGAGCCAGACCTCAAGCCACAGACCCCGTCACTGCAGCTTACACCTGCCAGGCTATACCCGGCAACAGTGTCCAAAGCTGTATACTTATTATTTAGGGGAACGACCACAGGGGAATCCTGCACTGCCTGCTTCTTCCCCTTCCCACCTCTAACTGTTACCCAGCTACCTCTGTTCTCCGGCGTAACTATGTCCCTGTAGCTTCTATCAATCACCCCCTCAGCCTCTCGAATAATCCTCAGTTCATCCAACTCCAGTTCCAGTTCCCTAACTCGTTCGGTGAGGAGCAGGATCTGACTGCATTTCCTGCAGACGAAGTCGGCAGTAGTATCGGTGGTCACCCCTACCTCAAACATCCTGCATGAGGAACATTCCACCGCCTGCGCTGCCATGACTGTACACTTTGTCTTCAAAACAAGAATACTGAGTCAATAACACTGAGTCGCTTACTTGTGGACTTTAAAGTTAGGTTAGAGGAGGCCCTACGAAATAGGGCCTGGGGTCTCGAACACACCCACTCAAATACCAATCACTTACCTTCCCGACCAGCTCTGCACTCCAACCTCATTTCCGCCCAGCTCGCGCCGCTATCTGCGGTGAAAAGTCTCCGGGGTTCGCTTTTACTCGGCCGCTGCTTCCACTCAAATGACCGTTGGTGTTAAAGGGTGAGTATTTATACTCACTGTTCTCCTTCCCGGCTGCCCCTCCGCTTGCCGTCACTTCCTCTGCTGCTCCCGCTCTTTCTGTGAAGAGAGAGAGAGAGAGAGAGAGAGAGAAAAACACGGCTGCCAGCTGCAGGGAAGTAATTTTAAAACAAACTGTCTTACCTTAGCTGTAGTCTCCCGGGTTCGCTTTTACTCGGCCGCTGCTCCCACTCAACCTGGATAACGTAGACTGGAAACAAAGATTTTATGGTGGGACAGTCGATGAGCAGTGGAAGATTTTCAGAGACATTTTACAAAGTCCTCAGCAAAGGGATATTCCAGTCAAAGGGAAGGACTGTAAGAAAAGGCGTTCTCTGTAATGGATATCTAAGGAAAGTGATCAAAGTGAAAGGCATACAAAGCGGCCAAAACCAGCATGAAACTAGAACTGGGAAAACTTTATAGGTCAACAGAAAGCCACAGAACAGCTACAAAGATATGTAAGATAGAACATGAGAAAAATAAACGAGCACAGACTATAAAGACAGATAGCAAAAGTTTATATTAACATACATTATGAGAAAAGAGTGGCTAAAGTAAATGTTGGTCCTTTGGAAAAAGAGAAGGAGCATTTAGTTATGGGATATCACAGTGGAGGATACTAATTTCTTGCCAGTAATTAACAAAGAAACAAAGGTAGGCGAGGATTTGGAAACTATCATTATTACAGAACAGCTAGTGTTGGACTGTTGGAGGTAATTGAGCTAATAATAGAAAATTCTCCTGGCCCTGACAGAATATATCCCAGGGAACTAAAAGAGATGCCAGGAGAAATAGCAAATGCACTGACAGTAATTTTCCAAACTTCACTGGACTCTGTGGCAGTCGCAGCAGATTGGAAAGCAGCAAAAGTGACACCACTATTTAAAAAGGAGGTGGACAAAAAATGGGGAATTATACCACAGTTAGCTTCTTCTCTGTCGTGGGAAAGATGCTTGGGTCTATTATCAAGGAAGAAATAGGAGGGACTTGATAGAAATTTTCCCAAAGTGCAGGTCATACTTGACAAATCTTTTGAAATTCTATGAAGACATTTCGAGCAAGGTGGACAACGGGAACCCAGTGGATACAGTGTACCTGGATTTCCAGAAGGCCTTCAATATGGTGCTGTGCAAGAGGCTGTTGCATAATATAAGCTGCATGGCGTTAGGAGTAGACAATTAGCATGGATACAAGATTGGTTGACTAACAGGAAGCAAAGTGTGGGGATCTGGTTGGCAATCAGTGACTAGTGGAGTGCCTCAGGGATCAGTGTTGGGACTGCGAATATTTAGAATTGATACAGATGAATTGGAGTTGGGGACACATGTCGTGTGTCAAAGTTTGCATATGAGACGAAGATGAGTAGCAGGACAAAGTGTGCGGAGGACTGTGAAACTTTGCAGAGGAACATAGATACATTGAGTGAGTGAGCAATGGTCGGTCATATGGAATATAATGTTCATAAATGTAAAGTCATACTGTTTGGTTGGAGCAACATTAAAAAAGAAATTATTACTTGAATTTTTATAAGTTGCATTTTTGCTATGCAGAGACACCTGAGTATCCTTCTGCATGAAGGTTGGTCGCCAGGTATAACAATCAATTCAGAAAGCAAATGGAATTCTGTCCTTCGTTGCTGAAGGGATTGTGTTTAAAAGCAGAGGTTATGTTCCAGCTGTATTGGGTGCTGGTGAGGCCACACCGGGAATACTCCATGTAGTTTTTATCTCCTTCGAGGAGAAAGGATGTACTGGTACTAGAGGGGATGTAGAGGAGGTTAACTAAGTTGATTTCAGAGTTGAGGGGGTTGGTTTAACAGAGACTGAGTAGATTGGGATAATGCTCATTGGAATTCAGAAGAATGGAAACATATAAAATAATGAATGGACTGGATAAAATAGGAGTACAGAGGATGTTTCCACTGGCAGGTGAATCTAGGACAAAAGGGCATCAACTGAAGGTTAGAGGCAGCAAATTTAGGACTGAATTGAGAAGGAACCTCTTAACCTCAATGGAAGTCATTGCCCAGAGTAGTAGTTGATGATAGTTCAGTAAACGGTTTTAAAGCTAAGGTAGCTTTATTCAAAAAATAAATAATTAATTTAGGAATACAGTGAGAACATGGGTAAATGGTTCTGTATACACGAAATGATCAGCCATGATCATATTGAATGGCAGAGCAAGCTCAAAGGGCAGGATGGCCTTCTCCTGTTCCTAGTTCTAATGTTATGCATTCCTGACTCACTCGTGACTTGCAGGTGCTGGTGTTGGATTAGGATGGGCAAAATTAAATTCACAGAACACCAGGTTATAGTCCAACAGGTTTATTTGGAAGCACTAGCGCTGCTGCTTCATCAGGTGGTTGTGTGTTTTTAACTTTGTCCCTCAATCTTGTAACTTATGTACAGCAACAAAAGCCACGAAGCAGTGCGCATGCTCCAGCCAACAATAGTGCCACGATGATTGATGTCAGCGGGGGACGAATGGAAGAACGGGGGGAGGGGCGGTCGAGCACCTGCCGGGCAGTTGGCCCTCCGACCAGTCAGAGTGAACGAGGGGCGAGACTTGGCAAAATACAGAGGAGGTAGTACAGGATGTCTTAAATCGTAGCAAGGTGGATAAATCCCTGAGACCTGATAAGCTGTATCCCAGGCATTTGTGGAAAGCTAAGAAAATGATGGCCGTGCCCCTCCTTGAGGTATTTATATTGTCATTAGTGACATGTGAGGTGCTTGAACACCTGTCACCTTATTTAAAAAGGTGACAAGGAAATGCCAGGGAACAAGAGAACAGTGAGCCTGAAGTCAGTGGCAGGCAAGTTGTTGGAATGGATTCTGAGGAACAGGATTTACATGTATTTGGAAAGACGAGGAATGATTAGGGATAGTTAACATGGCTTTGTGTGTGGGAAATTCTCTCTCTCTCCCTCTCTCTAACTTGATTGAGTTTTTTTGGATACAAAACTGGCTTGAACGTAGGAGGCAGATGGTGTTGAAAGAGGGTTGCTTTGTGGACTGGCGGCCTGTGAGCAGCAGTGTGCTGCAGAAATGGATTGTGTGTTTACAGAAGACACCAAAATTGGAGGTATAGTGGACAATGAAGAAGGTTAGTTTAGAATGTAACAGGATCTTGACCAGATGGGCCATTGGGGCGAGGAATGGCAGACTAGGTTCAATTTAGACAAAAGTAAGCTGTTGGATTTTGGAAAGGCAAATCAGGGCAGGACTTATACACTTAATGGTAAAGTCCTTGGGAATGTTGCTGAACATAGAGACCATGGAGTGCAGGTTCATTGTTCCTTGAAAGTAGAGTTGTAGGTAGGCAGACTAATGAAGGTAGTTTTGTATGCTTATATTTATTGGTCAATGCATTGAGTACAGAAGCTGGGATGACAAATTGTGACTGGACAGGACATTGATTAAGCCATTTTGGGAATTCTGTTTTAAGTTTGAAATTCCCTGTTCTGGAAAGGATGTTGTGAATCTTGAAAGAGTTCAGACAAGATTTACAAAGATTTACTTTATTAGGATTGGAGGATTTGGGTTACAGGGAGAGGCTGAATAGGCTGGGGATTATTTCCCTGGAAAGTCAAAGACTGAGAGGTGAGTTCATATAGATTTATAAAATCATGAGGGACGTGGATAAGGTGAGCAGCTAGGGTCTTTCCCCCCAGGTTAGGTGGGTTCTAAACAAGATCACGTGGGCTTAAGTTGAGAAGTCAAAGATTTAAAACGGATCTAAGGGGCAAAGTTTTCAAGCTGTGTGTGGGGAATGAGCTGTGGTGGAGGCTGATACAATTACAACATTTAAAAGGCATCAGATTGGGTTCATTAATAGGAAGTTTTGAATGATACGGACCAATTGCTGGCAAATGGGGCTCCATTTTTTGAGGATTCCTAGTTGGCATGGACAAATTGGATCAAAGGACTGTTTCTGTGCTGTACATCTCTATGACACTAATAAATGAAAATAAGATGCGTTCCTCTATTGTGGAGAGCTAGCAGAAGCACAGATAGTTGTCCTTGGAACTAAGAAGGTTAAGCTGTGATTTTGACCAGGTGCCAATTTGTTTCTAGAATATCTAATTTGCAGAGAGAGAGGAATTATTAACAATGTCACAATTTTAGTAACTATTTTCATTTAATTGGCAAATAATGTGAATATGTGAACATTATTTTATTCAGTAAGTTCTGAGCATCTGGAACAGCCAGAATGGCAGCTGTACACAGGCTCCGCAGTTATTCATAAATAGATTTGGAATTATACTTTTTTAAGGGAAGATTTGGGGGGGCATGGGAAAATGGGAAGGGAATTGGGACAGATTTGCAGCATCTCCAGAGGGACAGGGTACAGCCCCAAAGGGCTGAATAGCCCCCAGCCCCTGTGCTCTGTGACACTGCCCCATTGACTGTGAATGTTGAAGCTCATCCCAGGGCAGAGAGAGAGAGGGAGGATCCCACCACTCACCTCACAATGGGCCCCGGATGATTGATGTCAGCGCAGGCCAATAGGACCACAGGGCAGTACTGGAGGACCAGGTTGTCCAACCAATCGGAGTGAATGATGGCAGCCTCAAGCCTGGAACTAAAGAAAGGCACATATCGCAGTGTTTTGAGAAACTGGAGGACATGAGATAGGGAGCGTTCTGTGGCTAGTGAGGAATTATATAAATAAGGATAAGTTGTGAGGCTGGATGAGGTGACAGTGATCGGGAGAGTTGAGGATGGAGGAATTTAGAATTCGTGAGGATTAGAGTCATAATGTTATACAGCAAGGAAACAGGCCCTGTGGTCCAACCAGTCCATGCCGACCATAATTCCAAACTGAACTAATTGTACCTGCCTCCACTTGGTCTCCCCTCAACCTTCTGCACTCCATTGAGCCTATCCAGCCTCTCATCAGAACACAGTTCCTCCATTCATGGTAACATGCTGGTAAATCTCTTCTGAACCTGCTCCAATTTAATAATATCCTTCCAATAACAGCACAACCAGATGTGGACAGAGTATTCCAGAAGAGGCCTCCCCAACGTCCTGTACATCCTCAACATAACGTCCCAACTCCTGTACCAAGGCCTGAACAGTGAAGGCAAGCATGCTAAATACCTTTTTAACCATCTACATGTGACACAAACTTCGAAGATGTGAAGCCCTCGGTCTCTTTGTTCCCATATCACTACTCAGGGCCCTACTTTTATTGAGTGTAAGTCCTGCCCTCGTTTCTTTTATCAGGATGTTATACTTTGCATTTTTTTCCAATCCAAAAAAATTTTGAGTATAAACGCAATAGGAGTATAATTAAGAGGGAGATCAGGAGTCAAAAAAGGGACGTGAGATAGCTTTGGCGAATGGGGTTAAGGATAATCCAAATGACTTTTGTAAATACATGAAGAACAAAAGGATAACTAGGGAGAAAATAGAGACCCTCAAAGATCCGCAAGGCAGCCATTGTGTAGAGCTGCAGGCAATGGGCGAGATAGGAAACCAGTATTGTGCAGCAGTGTTTACTGTGAAGAAGTACATGGGAGATATGGAATGTGGGGAAATAAATGGTGACATCCTGAAAAATGTCCATATTACAGAGGAGGAGCTGCTGGATGAGTGGCGAAGGAGCTGGTGCATGGGAAAAGGAAACACATTTTTTGGATCATTGTGATATCCTCTGGAGTAGAGTTGACCTGCATAAGAAGGATGGATTGTACCTGAATTGGAAGGTGTTAATATCCAGGCAGGGAGATTTGTTAGTGATACTCGGGAGGCATTAAACCAGTGAGGGAGTGGGTGTAAACACAAGAAGACAGTGAGAAAAGACGTATGTCTGACGCTGGTGCAGGTAAGAGTAAGGCACAGAATGTGGTCCGACTGAGCATTTGCACTGCATTTACTTCAATGCAAGAGGTCTGACAGGGAAGGCAGATGAGCACAGGGTATGGTTTTGAACATGGGACTGGGATATTATAGCAATTACAGAGGCATCACTCAGGGATGGATAGGATTGGCAGCTTAATGTTCCAGGGTATAGATGCTGTAGGAAGAATAGAAAGCGGGACAAGAGAGGAGGGGGAGTGGCATTTTTGACTCGGGATAGCATTATGTTTTTGCTTACGGAGGATATTCCTGGGAGCACGCTCAGTGAAGTTCTTTAGGTGGAACTGGCAAATAAGAAAGGGATGATCACCTTATTGGAGTATTCTGCATGGGTTTCGTCTGGGTCCTCTGGTTTCCTCCCACAGTCCAAAGATGTGCAGGTTTGGTGGATTATGCAGGCTGAATTGCCCATAATATTCAGGGATGTGCAGGTTGGGTAGATAATCCAGGCTGCATTGCCCAATGTGTTCAGGGATGTGGAGGTTGGGTGTCCCTGGGAAATGCAATTTTTCAGGGGGAGGTTGAGAGGCTCTCAGGGTCAGTATCAATGTAATGGGCTGAATGACCTGCTTTCACACTGTTGGGATTCTCTGGTAATTCTACTAGTTTTAAAATAGTTACCGAAAATAATAGACCAGATCTACAAGTTAAGGTTCTGAATTGGACAAAGGCCAATTTTGATGGCACAACGCAAGAACTTTCATCTGGCCCCTCTAGCCTGCTCTACCATTCAATAAGATCAGGGCAGATCTTTTCATGGCCTCAGCTCCACATTCCTGCTCTCTCACCATAACCCTAAATTCCTTTCCTGTTCACAAATCTACATTTTGCCTTGAAGGCATTCAAGTTGATAACGTCAAATGCTGCACTCGGCAGGGAATTCCACAGATTCACAACCCTTTAGCTGAAGAAGCTCCTCCTGAACTCCGTCCTAAATCTGCTCCCCCTTATTTTGAGGCTATCCTCTGTAGTTTGACCCGTCCCCAGTGGAAATAGCCTCCTGTCTTCTGTCTTAACTACTCCCTTCATAATTTTATTTGTTTCCTCTCCAACCTCCCATTCTTCTAAATTACAATGACTATAGAACCAGTTTTCTAAATCTCTCCACACACACCGACCCTCTCAACTCCCAACTCAAACTAGTGACCCTCCTCTGTACTCCCTCCAGTGCCAGTACATCCTTGCTAATGTAAGGGGACAAACCTGTACACAGTACTCCAGGTGTGGCCTCCTCAGCGCCCTGTACAGCTGCAGCATAACCATCCCTCTAGCAATGATGGACAATATTCCCTTCACTGCCATAATTACCTGCTGTACCTGCAAACCAGCTTCCTGTGATTCATGCCCAAGGACACCCAGCTCCCTCTGCACAGCAGCATGCTGCATGTTTATCATTTCATCATCCAGTTTGCTGTTAGTCCGACCAAAATGGATGACCTCACATACCCCAAAATTGAACTCCATCTGCCGGATCCTTACCCATCCAATTAACCTATCTGTATCCATGTGCAGACTTAGTCGTCTCTGCAGACATTGCTTTACATATCTTTGTATCAAATGTGAATTCTGACACCATACACTTGGTCCTCAACTCCAAAACATTTGTGTAAATTGCAAACAGTTGTAGTGCCAACACTGATCCAAACACACCTTTGTCCCATTCTTTATTTTTTGCTGGTGAACTGATCCTGTAGCAATGATAATTACTCATAATGCCATGCATCTTTACCTTATACAGCAGCCATTTGTGTGGCAACTTACCGAATACCTTCTGGAAATCCAGGTACGCCACCTCCCCCGGTTCCCCCTTGTCCAACGCACTCGTTGTATCCTCACATAATTCCAGTAAATGCGTTAGACATGACCTGCCTTTCATGAATCCATGCTGTGTCTGCTAAATGAGACAATTTCTACCCCGATATCTCACCACTACTTCCTTGAGAGATTCAAGCATTTTCTCCACGACAGAGGTTAAGCTAACGGGTCCTTTTTGAAAAATAGTGGCACCACATTTGCAGTTTCCAGTCTGTCATAACCATCCCAGAATCCAACAAATTTTAGTGAATTATCACGAGTCTATTTGTTATTACCACCCCCGCCCCCCAGCCCCCAGCCCCCATCTTCTTTAGTCCCTGGGATGCATTCCATCTGGGCCAGGAGACCCATCTACCTTGAGGCTGTTATCTTTCCAAACATTGCCTCTTTCCTGGAAATGATTGCTTCTCTGTCCTCATCTGCCATTGCCGCCATAGGTCTGTGACAATGAGAGTATATGTTCCTGTTAAAGCCAAGGCTGGTAGGTGTACAGAATGGTGCCTGCTGAAAGAAACTGAGTGCCTGGTCAAGAAAATGAAGGAGGCATATGACAGGTACAGAGAGCTGTGTTTGTGTGAATCCATAGAGGAGTATAGGGGCAGCAGGAGTATACTCGAGGTAAACCAGGAGGGGCAAAAAGGGGACATGAGATAGCTTTAGGAAATAGCTTTAAGGAGAATCCAAAGTGATTGTACAAATACACTAAGGACAAACGAGTAACCAGGCAGAGAATAGGCACCCGCAATCATCAAGGCTGTCTGTGGAACCGCAGGAGGTGAGAGAGGTTCTGTATGAGGGAGAGGTCTTACAAACAAAATGTGCACATCGGAAAACACAAATAATTTGTAGCGTCCCAGTCTCATGTTTACAGTAAACGGGGAATTGCCTCCGTGTGGCTGCAGGCATGAGTATGGGTCACCATCTTTATTCGGGGCAAGAATTCACTGGACACGTGTGGAGCTGCCAGCTTTGTAGGGGGCAAGGCGCAGCCAGGCGCATGTGCAGCCTTTCTCTGGTTCAGAGTCATTGGGCAGGATTTACACAGAGTACATTCAAACTCAGAGAAATGGATGTTTATTTCTGGATTTGTTTAGTCGTTCATTTAAATGATTTGGTCTCGTAAATAAGTTTGCAGGTCATACAAAATTGGAGATATTGTGGATAATGAAGAAGGTTACCTCAGATTTCAATGAGATATTGATCAGATGAGGTATAATTTAGATAAATGTGAGGTGCTGCATTTTGGAAAAGTAAGTCAGGGCAGGACCTATACACTGAATGGCAAGGCCCTGGAGACCTTTGCGGAACAAAGAGACCTTGGACTGCAGGTTCATAGTCCTTGCAAGTCAAGTTGCAGGCAGATAGGATGATGAAGAAGGTGTTCAGTATATTTTCCTTTATTCGTTAGAGCATGGAGTATAGGATGTGGGAGGTCATGTTGCTGTACAGGACATTCGTTAGACTACATTTGGAATAGTGTGTGCAGTTCTGGCCTGCCTCCTATCAGAAGGGTGCTGTGAAACTTGAAAGGTTTCAAAGAAGACTTACAAGGATGTTGTTAGGGTAGGAGGATTTGAGCTACAGGGTGAGGTGTAAAAGGCTGGGGCTGTTTTCCCTGGAGTGCCATAAGCTGAGCGGTGATGTTATGAAGGTTTATATACTCATGAGGGGCAAGGATAGAGTAAATGAACCAGGGGTTTTCCCTGGAGTGATGGTGTCCAGAAGAAGAGGGCATTGCTTTAGGATGAACGGATACAATTTCGAAGCGGCCTAAAGGACAACTCTTTCATGCAGTGGGTGGAATGAGCTGCCAGAGGAAGTGGTGGAGGCTGGTACAAATAAACATGTTAAAGGCATCTAAATAGACACATGATATGATTAGGAAGCGTTTACAGGGATATGGGCCAAGTGCTGGCAAATGGGAATAGATTAGGTTCGGATACCTGGTTGGCTTGGATGAGTTAGACCGAAGGGTCTGTGTCGGTGCTATACATCTCTGACTGTGGGATCATAACAGCTTATACTGTTCGGCTTCATCTCTGGGCTCCTTCGGGACCATTTTGTCAATATCTAGCTTCCTCAGTCTCGAATAATGGGTGTATTTTTGGTCTGTTTGGCATGTTACTATTATATTTACAGACATTTTTGTAAGTTAATTTTTCACTGCAGCCCTGCCCCTGACCATGTGCTGCTTATTAATATTTTCTGGAAAATCTTTTAACAGTCAAGAATTCCTTTGTCCAAGAAGCAAGTGTATCTTCCTTCCATTTCTGACTATCTCATTCTGCACCATTTTCATTCCCTGTAATCCGTTTTGCACTCCCTCAAACATCAACTGTGTTTCTCCTTCCACAGATCCCAGTGATTAATGCCAAAGCCCTGTTGCCTGTGGAGAGGGTGATGTTTGACTTTCTTGTACAGCTGCAGTTTGTGTGGTGAAGGTGCTCCCACCCCGTGGTTGGGTAAGAGACATTACAGATTATTCATTACAGCAACAGTGATCATGTGAAGATAATGTCCAAATCAAGAACAGTTTGTAGTTTTGTCATCATGCTTATAATTTCACAAAAATATTATTGGGAACTTTAGACATAAGGCCAGAGAAGGATGATATTAGGTCAGGTGACCAAAAGCATTGCCAAATAAGCGGGTTTTGAGGAATATCTTAAAGGAGGAAAGCAGACCTGTGAGGTTTTGGCTGCGAATTTCAGACCTTGTTGCTTTGGCAACTGTAAAAGCAGCCACACAGGTGAAGTAATGAATTCACAGGTCATTGGGAGTCTCGAACAGAATGGGTTGTCGAGGTCTCAAAAGCTGTGTGATGCAGCGAGCTGGGGATGATCACCACCAGGAATTACATCAAGGGTGAGAATTTTAAATTGAGGGATGTGGGCTGGATGCTGGCAGGTGAGACTAAATCAGGTTGGGATATCTGGGATATCTGGTCGGCATGGACGGGTTGGATTGAAGGGTCTGTTTCCATGCTGTACATCACTGTAGCTCTATTTGTTTGATTATGAATAGCAGCCTTCTGATGGATCAACAAGTTTTGGTACGAGGGAGTACTTGGTCAGCAGAGATTTAGTCTTTCTTGAAATTACAGGGAGGTTGAATGTGGGAAGCTGGCCAGGAGTGTGTTTGGATAAAGAAGTCTGAGAATATATGAGCTGAGATGAGGGGAGAATCAGCTAGAAATAGTGGTCTTGGAGTGGGACTGGGCTGCCCCCCTCACCTCAACTCTGGGATTCAGCTGGTTGTCAGGTTGTGAATCAGGCGGTAACACAATCGGGAGCTGAGTGGCCCTGGTGGAGCCTAAAATGAGTGTCACTCAGCTGGCTGTTGCTGAGCAGCTGCTCCTTGGTAGCCCTGTTGATAACATCTTCCATCACTTTACTGCTGATCGAGTGTGGACTGACAGAGGGAAATTTCCTGGGTTTGATTGCCCTGTGTTTTTGTGTTGAACATCCCTGGGCAATGTTTCACATTGTCAGTCGATGCCAGTGATGGAGCGGTACGTGGCTTGGTGGGTGGCAAGTTCTGGAGTACAAGCTATCAGTATTATTGCCAGAATATTGGCAGGGCCCGTAGATTTTGCACTATTTAACCATTTCTTGTTGTTATTCAAACTGAATCGAACTGGCTTCAAACTCATACCTGTGATGTTAGAAACCACTGGAGAAGGCTGTGATGGATCATCCCACTTTGCACTTCTGGCTGCAGATTGCTGCAAATGCTGTTGTCTTATCTGGTGCAAAGATGTGTGAGGCTCCTCCATCAGTAAGGATGGGGCTATCTGTGATGCTTCCTCCAATGAGTTGTTTAATTGTCCATCACCGGTCACAACTGGGTGTGGCAGAACTGCAGAGCTCCGATCTGTTCCATTGGATGTAGAATCACTTAGCTTTGTTGCTTGCTGCTGATGCTGTTTGATATGCAGGTAATCCTGGTTGGTAGCTTCACCAGGTTGGCCCTTCATTTTTAAGTCTGCCTGATGCTGCTCTTGGAGTACAGTTCTGCTGCTGTTGATGTCCCACAGTGCCTCAGAGGTAACCAGTTTAAGATCTAACATCTCTTCAAAGTCTGTCCCATTTAGAACGGTGATAGTGCCACTCAACACAATGGAGGTTTTTCTCAACTTTAAGGCAAAACTTTGTCTCCAAAAGGAATGTGTGATGGTCTCTCTTACCGATGCTGTCATGGACAGATGTATCTGCAGCTGGTCAATTCATAACAATGAGATCAAGTATGTTTTTCCCTCTTGTTGGTTCCCTTACAACCCGCTGCAGACTCAGTTGAGCAGCTACATCCTTTAGGACCGGACCAGCTCAGTCAGTAGTCGTTGCAGAGTTCTCCCTCCCCATCATCCCTCTCCATTATTCCACTGTTACTCAGTTATCAAACTGCTTACCACACTCCCACTACTCAATTAGCTGCAGTTTCCTCCAATGAAACATTGTTACGGTTAAACCCGTTGCCTGACAAATTCCTTTCCCTTACTGCTGAGCCTCTCCCTCTCACTGGGAACTGTCCGACGCAGAACTACACTCTTCACAATATTGCTCTCATATCTGTCCCCAAGGTGACCTTCTGATCAGGCATCCATACAATCACAAACACCAGGAATTGCAATCTCTGAAACGTTGTTTGTCTCCTCCTCACCCCAGCTCCATTGCTACTGAAACCTCTTACCCGCATCGGTGTCGCCTTAAATTTGATGAATCTGAAGTGGAACCCTTGATTCTGTGACTGACCCAGAATCTGGTTTCAGACTCCCCCATGATGGGAAACATCTTCTCACGATTTATCCTGTCAAACTCCTTAAGATTCTGGTGGTGGGGTCTGATTGTAAGTGGTGGAAAGGGCAGAGGATGATGTGTTGTATCTGGGTGGAAGGTAAGGACTTGGGGAGGGTTCTATCCTTGCAGTTGGATGTGTGGGTTTCAAAGGCAGAGATGCGAGAAGTGGAGGAGACACTTTCAATGGTATTGACAACGTGGGAGAGAAAATTGCAGTCCTTGAAATACAGGGCAAGTTGGTATGTTCAAGCTTTACTGGAACACTGCAGTAAGCACGAGACAGGGATGTTGGCCAGGAAACAGGCTCGTGTGTTAAAGTGACAGGCAGCTGGAAGCTCTGGGTCTGTTTTCGCAGCAAAACGTAGATCATCAACTGCCATTTCCAGCACCTCCACTGAGATGATGCCAGACACAGTCTTCTGTCTCCTCCATTAACAGCTATACACCTCCCCAGCCAGATCGTAATCCACTCCTTTATCTTTCCAAATGATCTGGTCTTTCTTTGGGTTCTGTCCCTGCGTATTATTTACTCTTTAACCCCTATCTCCTGCAGTACAAAGATCTGCAGGTTAGTTGGATTGGCCAAGCTAAATTTCCCACAATGCTCAGGGATGTGTAGTTTAGGTGCATTAGTCAGGAGAAATATACAGTTATAGGGTCGGGTAGGGGAATGGATCTGGGTGGGATACCATTCGGAGGGATGCTGTGGACTTTTGGGGCCGAATGGCCTGTTTCCACACTGTCAGGATTCTAATTTTCCCAGCTCCCATCGGTTCTGAGGAAGGGCCACTGGACAGATTTCTGTTCCCAGATGCTGCCAGACCTGCTGAGCTTTCCCAGCACCTCCTGCTTGTTGTTCCTGATTGACACCATCCATCCACCTTCCGGGTTTGATTCAGGCAGGGGGAGGATCCCAACACTGACCTCACAATGGGGTCCAGCTGATTGATGGCAGCTTCGGACCAATAGGAAAACGTGGTGGGACTGGTGGACCAAGTGGAACCAGCTGGTCATCCAAACAATGGGAGTGAATGAGGGGCGTGGCCAGTGGGATGACACGTCACCAGTAACTCCGCCTGTGCAGTGCGACGTGACTCGGCCGTTGGTGAATGTGGGAGACCCAAACAGGGAAGGGGAGAGTGGCCTCAGAGACAGGGGGATAATGAGTCACTTGAGACTGGGAAGTTTTAATTACACTCTGTGCGGGTTGTTAGTCTGAACTAGAAACTCTTTCCGGCGTGTGCAGCAGATGGGAAATTGGCTGCGGCCCTCAGGCAGTGATAGGTCCTGGGACATGGCCGCCATCTTTATTCGGGGCAAGGTACAGTGATGTGCATGTCCTCTTCCCAGGATGGGGCGAGTTTGTACGATTTGAAGAGAGGCATTTACTGATCAAGCACATACCAAGAAAAAAGTATGTCTTTATATTCTTCCTGCACTGACTGTGAGTTTTGTTTTGTGAATTCATTTAATCGGATATTACATCAGAATAATTGAGGCTGGGATCTCAAAGCAAGTTTTTACAGTCAATGGAGTCATCAGGATCTGAATATCATTGGCATTTAACTGTGGAAGGAGAAAGGTTTGTCTGTTCTGTTTGTGGGAAAATATCTCCAATATTTTAGTTTAGCAGAATGATGTACAAATTCATGGTTGGGGCACCCTTTGGGTGTGTGCTCTGTTCTGCGCCCTGCAGCTGGGGAAGGAGATATTGGCCTGAGCGGGAGCACAGATTTATCCAGATTACACCTTCTCCCATTGTAAGATCTCTCAGACTTAGACCCAATCACCCACTTCATGATGTTAACCTGGAAATTTCATATTTTCAATTAGCTGCAAACTTCCCATTGAAAGTCCTTTTGGACTCAAATTCCAGTACCTTTTCAGATGGGATGTTCCACCTTCTGACAACTGTCTGTTCACCCAGAAACTGCTGAGGTGCATGTTGACTCTGGGGTTACAAAGGGCTGAATTGAAAGATGAGGTGCTTTTTCTGAGCTCCCATTGAGATGCATTGGAACAGGACAGGAGGCTGAGGGCAGTGTAGGTGTGAGCAGGCAATGACAATGACAGGGCTGCACTGTGAGGGCTGCTTGGCTCAATGAGAGTGTTTGCACCCAACTCCAAAACAGAGTGAGGTGAGACAGGGAGAAGGTGATGCTGAAACTCCGTTTTAGTTCAGGCTGTTCAGAAATTCACAGGATCCCAATGGGAACAGACAGTTTTTAAAGTACTTTTCCTGAGGGCAGTTGAGAGTTAACCACATTGCTGTGGGTCTGGAGTCACATGTAGGTCAGACCAGGTGAGGATGACAGTTTCCTTCCCTACAGGACATGAGTGAACCAGATGGGTTTTCTAACAATCGACAATAGTTTGATGGTCATCATTTGCCTTTTCACTGTAGATTGTATTGAATTCTGATGTCCGCACAGCCATGTTGGGATTCTAACCCTAATCCTCGGAGCATTACACACGTCACTCATCTGGCAGGAATACCATTAAGCCATTGCCTCCCTTTTTAGCAATGTTTAAAAGAAAGTTCCATCATTCTATGTGTCCAATTTGAGATAAAATACTGCAGTGTCCATGTATCAGCCTCTCCAAAAGGTCAATCAACAGAAATTTGTTTGGGGGTGAAATATTCCACTTCTTTGGGTGGGTGGGGGGAATTATTAATCAAAAATGAATCCAAATAAAAATCTTCTGCCACGGACATGTAATTTCTGAAGCTGGAGGGGGATTACAGAGACAGGGAGGGTTGTGAGGCCATAGGGGGACTGTTGTCCAAACATCACTGTGGTGTACATGGACTGCAGCATTTCAGGGAGTCGGTTAATCACCACTTTCTCCAAGACAAGTAAAGGTGGCCAATAAATACTGGTCTGGGCAGCAAAAGCAACCCCCAGTTAATAAAACCAAGCAGTGACCTCTCTGAGCTGACTTGCTGTGAAGTTAAAAACCTCTCTGGAAATGGAGCGGGCAGAGAAGAGAAACAGTGACATTTCACAGCTGCCCTCAGAGAGACCTCACCCTTGGAAGTACTCAGAGCTGGGGATCAGCTCAGTGAGTTTCAGTCTCTTCAAATATCAATCTTAGTCGGTTTTATTTTATTAAATCGACAATAGTGAGTAAGGTGAGGATTTCTTTTTAATGTCTTACGGTCTCTTGATTAAATGTTTAAGATATAAAACATAAGCATTAAGTTATTCTCGGGCAGTATTTTTCGAGCAGTAAGACTGTGTGCCTTTGTCTTGGTCTGTAGGTTGTTAAGGCGGAGAGATGGCCTGTTGTAGAGTGGTGTGCTGTTACTGTCGGATGTGGGAGATTAGGGAGAGTTTCAATGATCCTGATGATGATGTCTGCATGAAGTGTGATTGCAAATCCTATTGGAACGCATGGATTGGTGGTGGAGTGATTAAAGGCAGTGAGGAATTGACAGGAGCCGGGGGGTGATAGGTGGCAGTCTCAGGATTGCAGGATACTGCACATACAGTCAGGTAGATGGGTTACCTCCAGGAAAGCTAGGAGGGGTAGGTAGGGACTGCAGGAGTCACCTGTGGCTATCCCCATCTCAGACAAGTATACTGTTTTGGAAAATATAGGTGGTAATAGACTTTCAGAGGAATGTAGCACTGACAGCCAAGTTACTGGTACTGAGACTGGCTTCTAACATAATGTGAGGTATATCCAGTACCACATGATCGATGGTTATAGGGGACTCTCTAGTTAGGGGCATAGTCTGCCATTTCTGCAGCTGACAGTGAGATCAGAATGGGGCGGTGCCACTCTGGTGCCAGTGTCAAGGATGTTTCTCAGAGGGAGCAGAAAATTCTCAAGGGAAAATAGGCAGTGGGAGGACATTGTACGTTGGTACCAATGGCATAGGAAGGGGAAAACATGGGGTCCTGACGAGCAGGGAGATTTGCTAGTGCCACTCGGGAGGCATTAAACCAGTGACGGAGTCAGGGTAATCCTAAAGAGATAGTGAGGAAAGAGGTGAGTCTGAGGCTGGTACCAGCCACCGGTCAGACTGTCAAGAGCAAGTCACAGAATGAGGTGCAACGGACCACTTACACTGCAGTTATTTCAGTGCAAGAGACCTGACAGGGAAGGCAGATGAGCTCAGGGTATGGTTTTGAACATGGCACTGGGATATTACAGCAATTACAGGCATCATTCAGGGATGGAAAGGACTAGCAGCTTATTGTTTCAGAGTGTATCGCAAGGATAGAGAGGGGGCAATAGAGCAGGAAGAGAGGTGTTTTTGATTAGGGATAACATTAAAGCCGGGCTTCGGGAGGATATTCCTGGGAGTACATCCAGGCAAGTTATTTGGGTGGTACTGAGAAATAAGAAAGGAATGACCATCTTACTGTTATTGTATTATAGACTCTCTCCCAATAGTCAGCTGGGAATTGAGACACAATTTTACCAGGAGACCTCAGTTATCTGTAAGAATAATATGGATGCAATGATAAGGGGTTTTAACTTTACCAACATAGCCTCAGAGTGCTTTAGTGTTAAGGGCTTGGATGGAAATGTATTTGTTCAGTGTGTCCGAGAACATTTCTGATTTGAGTTTGTAGGATGTATCTACTCGAGAAGGAACAAAACCTGACCTGTTTCCTTTATTCATTCACAGGATGAGGCTGTCACTGGCTCGGCCAGCATATATTGCTGCGTTTACCCAGAGGGCAGTTGAGACACAACCACGTTGCTGTAGGTCTGGAGTCCCATGCAGATCAGACCAGGTAAGGATGGCATTTTCCTTCCCTAAAGGTCATGGGTGAACCACATGGGTTTTTCCAACAATTGATAATGGATTCCTTGTTGTCACTAGATTGTATTTTACAGATATTTATTGAATTCACGTTCCAAAATCTGCCGTGATGGGATTCAAACCCGGGTACCCAGAACGTTATCTGGGTCTCTGGATTAACTGTCTAGTGATAATTTCACTCCGTCATCACTGCCTCTTTGGAAATGAGGCAGGGTGAGTGACTGAGGTATCAGTGGGTCAGAGCATCAGCACCAAAGATCCCACAGTATTGTGGCTCCGTGGTTAGTGCTGCTTCCTCAGCACCAGGGACCTGGGTTTGATTCCAGTCTTGGGCGTCTGTTTGTGTTGGAGTTGGCACATTCTCCCCAGTGTCTGTAAGGGGTTCCTTTGGGTGTTCCAGTTTCCTCCCACAGTCCAATGATGTGTAGGTTAGTTGGATGAACCAAGTTAAATTTCCCATATTGTCCAGATGCAGTATATGAGGTTTTGGGATGTGCAGGCAAATCTCTGCCTGATGTGAAAAGACCCTTTTGGGGTCTTGGATAGAGGTCAGTGGGAGGTGTGGCCGCACGTTTTACATTTCCCATGGCGGCAAGGGAGGGTCAAGGATGTGGAGCATGTGTTGGTGGGAGGGTGTGGACCGAACAAGGGAGATGCAGAGGGAATGGTCTCTGCGGAATACAAATAGAGGTGGGGAGGGAAATATGTCTCTGGTGGTGGGGTCTGACTTTAGGTAACAGAAATAACAGAGGTTAATGCGCTGTATCTGGAGATTATTGGGGTGGAAGGTGAAGACCGTGGGGTTATAGTCTTATTGTGGCTGGAGGGGTGGGGTAAAGGCGGAGGTGCGGGAAGTGGAGGGTATGTGTTAGAGGGCATTGTTGATCGAGTAGGAGGAAAATTACGGTCCGTGAAGTAGGCCTTTCTGGGATGTCCTGGAATAGAATCCAAAGAGATTAAACAAATATATCACTGACAAAAGATTAACTGGACCAGAGAATAGGACCCCTTAAAGGTCAACAGTGCTGTCTATGGAACCACAAGGGGTGCGAAAGATATGCAAATATTTCACGTCATTTTTACTGGAAAAGTATATGGAAACTCGAGAGTTTGGAGAAATAAACAGTGATAACTTGAAAAGTGTCCATGTTACAGAGGAGGTGCAACTGCATGTCTTATATCGCATCAAGGTGGATAAAGCCCTGGAACCTGATCAGTGTATCCTGGAACTTTCTGGAAATCTAGGGAACTGATTGTTGGGACTCTCCTGTGATATTTGTATTGTTGATAACGACAGGTGAGATGCCATTATTTTACAAAGCTGGTAAGGAGAGGCCATGGAACAAGAGAACAGTGAGCCTGAAGTCAGGCAGGCAAGTTGTTGGAATGGATCATGAAGGACAGGATATCCATCTATTTGGAAAGGTAAGGAATGACAGGGAGAGTCAATGTGGCTTTGTACATGCACAATTGTGTCTCACTAACTTGAGTGAGTATTTTGAAGTGACAAAGAAAATTGATGAAGCCAGGCGGTGAATGTTGTTTATATGGACATTCAACAAGGTTCCACAAAGCAGACTGGTTAGCAGGGTTAGATAACATGGAATGCAGGGAGAGCAAGCCATTACAAAACTACCTTGAATGTAGGAGACAGAGGATGATGGAGGGTTGCTTTGAGGACTGGAGGCCTGTGAGCAGCAGTGTGCTGCAAGGATGGATATTGGGCCCTTAAAAAAATGACTTGGATGTGAATATATGAGGTATGGTCAGTAGGTTTACAGAAGACACCAAAACTGGAGGTGTAGTGGACAGTGAAGAAGGTTAGTTCAAAATACAACAGGATCTTGATCAGATGGGCCATTGGAGCAAGGAATGGCAGACGGAGTTCAATTTAGATAAATGTGAGCTGTTGTATTTTAGAAAGGCAAATCAGGGCAGGACTTATACTTATTGTGGCTGGACATTAAGTCCCTTCTGGAATTCTGTTTTCAGTTCCAATCTCCCTGTTCTGGGAATAATGTTGAGAAACTTGAAAGGGTTCAGTAAACATTTGCAAGGACTTTCCCGGGGATGGACGGTTTGAGCTATTGGGACAGGCTGAATAGGCTGGGACTATTTTCCCTGGAGAGTTGGAGGCTGAGAGGTGATCTTATAAAATCATGAAGGGCAAGGATAAGGTGAGCATTCAGGGACTTTTTCCCAAGTTCGGTGGGTCGAGAACTAGAGGGTACAGGCTTAAGGTGAGAGGGAAAAGATTTAAAAGGGATCTAAGGGGCATCTTATTCATGTTGAGGGCATTGCAAGTTTGGAATGAACTGCCAGAGGAAGGGGTGGAGGTTGGTACAATTGCAGCATTTAAAAGGCATCTGATTGGGTACATGAAGAGGAAGAGTTTAGAGGGATAAGAGTGAACCGCTGGCAAATGGGACTCCATTAATACTCTCCGTTATTGGTCATGCATTGAATACAGAAGCTTGGATGTCATATTGTGGCGGACAGGACATTGATTAAGCCACTTCTGGGATTCTGTTTTCAGTTTGAATTTCCCTGTTCTGGGAAGGATGTTGTGAAATTTGAAAAAGTTTGGACAAGATTTACAAAAACGTTGCCAGGATTGGAGGATTTGGGCTACAGAGAGGGGCTGAATAGGCTGGGGTTGTTTTCTCTGGAGAGTCAAAGACTGAGAGGTGACTTCATGGAGATTTATAAAATCACAAGGGGTGTGAATATGGTGAGCAGCTGGCATCCTTTTCCTCAGGTTAGGTGGGTCCAAAACTAGAGCACGTAGGTTTAAGTTGAGAGGGCAAAAAATTAAAAGGGATCTAAGTGGCAACGTTTTCAAGCTGAGTGTGGTGTGTGTATGGGAGGGGCCACCAGACGAAGTGGTGGAGGCTGATAAAATCACAACACTTAAAAGGCTTCCAATTGGGTACATGAATAGGAAGGGTTTTGATGGATACAGGCCAATAGATGGTAAATGGAAATCCATTAGTTGAGGATTCCTTGTTGGCACGGACGAATTGGACCGAAGGTCTGTTTGTTTGATCTTAATAAAATAAGATGCATTCCTCTATTTTGTGCAGAGCTAGCTGAAGCACAGATAATTATCCTTGGAGCTGAGAAGGTGAAGCAGTGATTTCGACCTGGTGCAGATTTGGTTCCAAGGTCTTGAATTTGCAGAGAGAGAGAGAGGAATTGTTAACACTGTCACAATTTTTAGTAACTACTTTCAAGTAATTGGCAAATAATACAAGGTGAAAATGTGAACACTATTTTCCTCAGTAAGTTCTGAGCATCAGGAACAGTCTGAACGACACAGATTCAGCAGGTATTCTGAAACAGACTTGGAATTTTACATTTTAAGGAAAGTTTTGGTGTGCTGTGGGCACATGGGAGGGGACTTGGGACTGACTTGCAGCATCTCCAGAGAGAGAGAGAGTATAGCCCCAATGGGCTGAATAGCCCCCAGCCCCCGTACTCTGTGATACTGCTCTATTCACTGTGAATGATGAAGCTCATCCCAGGGCAGGGAGAGGGAGGAGCCAACCACTCACCTCCCAATTGGGGCCCGGCTGATTGACGGCAGCTCCAGACCAATGGGAGGAGAGTCTGTGTGGTCCTGCAGCCAATGGGAGTGAATGAGGGGTGTGGCCAGCAAGACAACGCCTGTCCATGAGCTGTGCAGGTGCAGTGTCACTGGGTGGGGGTGGGAGAGACGGGAGAGACTGGGACAGAGGCTGTTGGACCTGAATTACAAACTCGTGGTAAATTAAAACCAAAAGAACTGCGGATGCTGTAAATCAGAAACAACAACCAGGAGGTTCTGGAAAAGATCGGCAGGTCTGGCAGCATCTGTGAAGAGAAATCAGAGTTAAAGTTTACGATCTGGTGTCCCTTCCACAGAACAGATGTTACTGAGAAAAAACAGTCAGTTTATATGCAGAAGATAGTGTCGGGAGAGGATATAATGAGTAAAGGATAGGTGGGGATAGAGTGAGAAGAACAGTTGGATAAAGGAGCAGATAACGATCTGGTTGGGGAGGGTGACTAGCTGTTAATGGAGACTGTTAGTGGCTAACCATAGCTAGTGTGTAATGGCAGGCTGTGAGAACAAGGCCTGGTGTGTGGGGTATGGGGCTACGACATAAGGTTGTTAACCTATGGTTAGCCACTAACTGTTTCCGTTGTAAGCTGTTGCCCACCTATATCATTCCACGATTGGAGCTGCTGAGGACACAGACCTTTGGAATATCCTCCCTAACCCCCTCTGTCCGCTGTAAAGATGTATCTAAAAATCGTTCTCTTTAATCAACGTTTCCATCATTCATGAAGCATTTTAGGAGATTTGTCAATGTGAAAGGCTCCATACAATGCAGGTAGTTGTTGTTAATGTCTGACATCAGGAGAAACAGGGATGAGCCCTCTCTCTCTCATACCTGATGAACAGCAGCAAAAGCAGGAAGCACTGAGCATGCTCCAGTGCACAACGGGCCTCGGATTATTGATGTCAGCGCAGGACCATTAAGGGGTGGGGGCTGGAGACAGGGGCGAGAGGTGCTTGTTGGTCCTTCAACCAATGGGAGTGCATGATGGGTGGGACTATTCTCAACCACGTGATAAACTTCACTGGCAGTACACTGTTGTGACCAAGGCATTGGAAATGTGTGAAGGTGCAGGGCAGGGGGAAGAAACGACATAATGACCAGGAAGAGAAGGAAATTTTCACGGTATGGAATGAGGTTTTACAGAACTTAGTGGACATTGTAAAACACAAATTTGAAAATCCCAAATACCGCACCTTTTTCCCTCCCTATAATGCATTTTACACTCCCTGAAATATCAACTGTGTGTTTCTCCCTCCACAGATACCAGTGATTAATGCCAAAGCCCCATTGTCTGTGGAGAGGGTGATGTTTGAATTCCTTGTACTGCTGCAGTTCGTGTGGCGAAGGTGCTCCCACAATGTGGTTGGGTAAGTGCTGTTATAGATTATTCACTCAGCGACAGTGAAGAGTTGACAATGTATGTGCAAATCAACAACAGTTTGTTTTTATAATCATGTTTATAATTCCACAGAAATACTAATGAGAGCTTCTGACATAAGGCCACAGATGGGGATATTAGGTCAGGTGATCAAAAGAATTGCCAAATAAACAGGTTTTCAGGAATTACTTAAAGGAGGAAAGCAGGTCTGAGAGTGTTAGGGTGGGAATTCCAGACCGTGTTGCCTTGGCAACAGGAGAAACAGCCAGACAGGTGAAGCCATGAATAAACACATCGTTGGGAATCTGAAAGAAAATGAGTTGTCGGGGTCTCACAGGTTGTGTGGTGCCGGGAGACAGGGATGTTCACAGCCAGGAATTACATCAAGGGTGAGAATTTTAAATTGTTGCTTGTTAATAGGAGCCTTTTGATGGTTCAATAAGTTTTGGTAAAGTGAGCACTTGGACAGTAGGGTTTTAGATACTTTTGAGATTGCATGTAAGTTGAATGTGGGAGGCTGGCCAACATTGTGTTTTATAACGAAGTCTGGAGATAACACAGGGATGGACGAGTATTTCAGTAAATGAGCTGAGACTCGGGTGGAGTTGGGTGACGTCACTAATGTGGGAATAGTGTTTTTGGAGTTGGGCTCCTCATCCTCATCACTCCTCCTCACCAAATCACAGATATTGTTCCTTGTTCTATCTGTCCGTCTTTTCTGGTTATTTCCTTCTCTCCCATTCTGCTACAAACTAATATTTGACCCCACTGTTGGTGCAAACACCTCCTCCATCCCGACTCTCCCTTTCCTTTCTGAATTCCTTGCATTTGGTGGCCCTCCAGGATCTATCCTTGGCCTCTCCTGTATCTCAACTACATACTGCCAGGAGGTGACATCGTCCAAAAGCACCGTGTTAGGTTTCACGTGTACACTGACAATACTCAGCTCTCCCTCCCCATCAACCCTCTCCATTACTCAGTTATCAAACTGCTATAACACTCCCACGACGCGATTGGCTGCAGTTTCCTCCAAAGAAACATTGTAGTGGTTAAACTCATTGCCTTCAGTTGCTGTTACAAATTCCTTTCCCTTACTGCTGAGCCCTTCCCTCTCCCTGAGAACTGTCTGAGACAGAACCACACTCTTCACAATATTGCTGTCATATCTGTAACCCCAAGGTGACCTTCTGATCAGACTTCCACACAATCACAAACACCAGGAATTCCAATCTCTAAAATGTTGCTTGTCTCCACCTCACCTCAGACTGCTTTCAATTCCAGTCTCCCTGTTACAGGAAAGATGTTGGGAAACTTGCACGAGTTGAGAAAAAGTTTACTAGGGTGTTGCCAGTATTGGAACATTTGTACTATCGGGTGAGGCTGAATAGGCTGAAGCTATTTCCTTGCGGCACTGGACCCCAGCCTCTGACGGTCCAGGGAAAACAGCCTATCCAACCTTGGAAACATCCTGGACTTCTTTTTGACCCCTTTTAAGTTTGAGAACATCCATCTGATAGGAAGGAGACCAGAATTGCATGTAATATTACAAAAGTTGCGGAATCAATGTCCTGTGCAGCCGCAATATGACCTCCCAACCCCAACACTCAATGCTCTGACCAATAAAGATAAGCAGACCAACTGCCACCTTCACTAATCTATCTACTTGCTACTCTACTTTCAAGGAAGTATGGACCTGCACTCCAAGGACTCTTTGTTTAGCAGAACTCCCCTGGAACTTACTATTAACTGTATAAGTCCTGCTAAAGTTTGCTTTTCCAAAATGCAGCAGGTCGCATTTTTCTAAACGGAACCCCTCAGCCCATCACCCATCTGATCCAGATCCTCTTGTCCTCTGAGGTAATCTTTTTCCCTGTCTACCACACCTCCTATTTTGGTGTCATCTGCAAACTTATTTAAAATACCTCTTATGTTCACATCCAAATCATGAATGTAAATGGCGAAAAGTAGTGGATCCAGCACCGATCCTTGTGACACTCCACTGGTCACAGGCCTCCAGCCTGAAAAGCATCCTCTGCCTTCTACCTTCGGGCCAGTTCTGTACTCCGTACGATCTAACCTTGCTGACCAGTCTCCCGTGAGGAACCTTGTCAAACACGTTACTGAAGTCCATGTAGATCATGTCCATGCTCTGACCTCAGCAATTCTCTTTGTTACTTCTTCAAAAAAACTGAGTCAAATTCATGAGACATGATTTCCTATGAACACAGCTGTTATTAATATCCAGGATTTAACTCTGTACATTGGGGTCTGTGTCACCCAGTTATAGGTGTCAATGTTCTGGTAGAAGTTCAAGTACACCAGCATTTTGTTAGTGACTGTGTATTGAGTCTTGTTAATGTCACCAACACAGTTGAGTTCCTTTTGAAAAGTAGTCCCCGTATCCCTTGCCCACCAGGAAGTAGTGGCAGTGTCCTTACCTTTGGACCAGGAGGATCGGGCTCAGAGTTGAGGAACTGCATCTTTGAAGGGGCTGATTAGAAAACATGCCCAAGCCACCAGATCATACTGTCTCCCAGCTGACCCTGCCTCAGCCTCTAAACAGAACCTTCCTGTAATTTCTCTCCTGTCAGACTCTCCCATTGCTCAGTTTGTCCAGCGTCCCGTCCTACTGCTGCACTGCTCCTGTCCCTCACTGACCTGTCCATCCCCCAGTGTCCTCCACATTCATTCATTGTTTGCAATCACATTACCCCAGTTCTCCAGCCCCACTCCTTCCCGTCTATAGAGAAGAAGATGGGAAGGTTAGCACTGCTGCCTCACAGCACCAGGGACCCGGATTCGATTCCAACCTCTGGCAACTGTCTGTGTGGAGTTTGTACATTCTCCCCGTGTCTGAGTGGGTTTCCTCCCCCTATCCAAAGATGTGCAGGACAGGTGAATTGGCCATTCTAAATTGCCGATAGTTTTAGTTACATTATTCAGGGGTAAATATAGGGTAGGGAAATGGGTCTGTGTAAGTTACTGTTTGGAGGGTCGGTATGGACTTGTTTGGCCGAAGGGCCAGTTTCCATACTGTCGGGATTCTGATATATTGGGCAGCAGCTGCTGTCAATCACCCGGACTCCAGTATGATCGGGAGCACGTGCTGTAGGAGAGGAGTCCAGTGTATGGGCACAGTGCTGGCCAATTGTCGGAGTATGCACAGTGCCTGGGAAGGAGGCTGTGGTTGTGAGGGATTAATCTGTCATTGGCAGCTTCCTCCCTCTGGGAGCAGGACCCAGGGGAATGGCCCCTTTCCTGGTATCCTGCCATGTGATCAGACTATCAGTGGGGCAGCGTTTTGCAGCAAGTTATCAGAACTCTTTTGTGAAGATTCAGGGTTTTTATGGAAAGTGACAAGGATGGACCTGCAATTAGAGTTCGAATTTGGTTCATTTTAGTAAGACGGGTTTTGGCTAGATTGTGCAGGAAGCAGTATAAGTAGGATGGTTGTCATCAGTGGATTCACCAACAACGCCCCCCGCCCACCCCCCAACAACCCTGGTGGACTCAGAGTCAGACTCATTGATTTGGTTCTTAGTCTGCAGACAAGAGCTAGGGAGCTGAATTCAAAGAGAGGAAAGAGAGTGTGAGAGAACTGGGTGTGGAGGGAAGGAGTGAGGAGATTGGTTTGGTTTGGATTTCAGTTCACAGAAGAAATAAATTGTTAGACTGAGAGTTAAAAGTTTGGGAAACATGGAACTACAATTTAATACTATAATTGTCTTATAAAGATCCATCCTATATTAATATGGTGAGTTGTTTTCTCAGTTGTAGGGTACCAAAAGGGTGGATTTGTGGATGAGAAATTCAAATTGAACTTCATTTTCAGTTTTGATAGTTACTTGATCCGTGCCGATCTGAATATTCATTGGCATTTTCATGTGGAATGAAAGGTGTGTATTCTGTCCGTGGGCGAATATTCCAAATCTCAGTGTGACTGGAAAAAATACTGAGGTACAGCCAAGTCCATGTTACCGTGGTGACTGTGGAGAGAGAGTTTGTTTGTTTTTGAAAGTCTGAGAAATCATGATGTTTCCCAGGAACAATTAAGCCACAGCTTTGCTTTGTAGAAGGACACGTCATTAATTAACCATACAACCAGAAAGACACAAGGATACCTGCACCTTGGGAAACACTATGAAAACGGGATTGTTGTAAAGGAGTTCAGTCTCGATCATGGATTGTAATCCATTGGCGTTTTTACATCGGTTCCAGTGCCTTGGGGAAACACTGGAAATATGAGGAATGCAGTGTAGGTTTCCGTTATTAAACTGTAAAAAGTGCAGAACAATTTAAAAGGATGTTGTCAGGGCTCAGGGGTCTGAGTTATAGGGAGAGGTTGGACAAGCGAGGATTGTTTTGTTTAGAGCAGAGGAAACTGAGTGGGTACTGTTCTAGAAGTGTACAAGACCATGAGAGGCATGGATAAGGTGAATGCATTCAGTCTTTTTCCCAGGGAATCAAGGACTGGAGGGCATCAGTTTAAGGTTAGAGGGGAAAGAATAAAAGGGAAGCTGAGGGGCAACTGTTTTACACAGAGGGTGGTATGTATATGGACTGAGCTGCCAGTGGAAGTGGTTGAGGTGGGTACACTCTCACAACAGGTAAAAGGCATTTGGACAAATACATGGATAGCAAAGGGTCAGAAGCATATGGGCCAAGTGCAGGGAAATGGGGTTAGTGTAGATGGACAGTCTGGTCAGCATGGGCCAGTTTGGGCCAAAGGGCCTGTCTCTGCTGCAGGATGCTATGACTCGAAGTGCATCTGCTATTTCTCCCACTAACTCTGTTGGTATCCTGGGATGTATTCCATCAGGGCAATGAGACTTATCAACCTTTAGCTCCATTAGCTTGCCCAGCTCTAACTCTTTCGGGATAATGGTTGTTTCTAGGTCTTCCCCTTCCTCAGTCTCCTTATCAATTACTGGCATGTTCTTCGTATCCTCCACTGTGAAGACTGACTGCTGTGTACTCATATTTCTGAACCCTGCTGGATAGGAATAACTGGGCACAGAACTCTGAGAGGTCTTCTTTGAGTCTTTATTGATGAAACATGGCAGTTATCTGGATAGTGTACATGCAAAACACCTCCAGGCAGCATCAGGTAACTCCTCGCCTGTCCGATGTACAGTTCCCATTCTTATACCTTTGTGGTTTGGGAGTTTGAATAGAGACTCTGTCTCTCAGTATTATCTCCATGGCAACGGTCAGTTAGAAAGTCTAGTTCAGTTTCACACTTTGTGGTTAAAACATACACCCCTGTGACTCCCTCAAGTATCTGACAGGCACTTCAGTTTCAGTGGGGCTGTCTATCAGGATTCTGATGTGGAAGAGCCGGTGTTGGGGGGTGGACAAACTCATAAATCACACAACACTAGGTTATAGTCCAACAGGTTTATTTGGAAGTACAAGCTTTTGGAGTGTGCTGTGATGTTTAACTTGATCAGGATTATCTCTATGGTAACAGTTAAGTGCTTCAACAATTACAGAGGCCATATGTTCCCCACACAATAGGTTCCCCTCTAGCAGTGTAAACTGCGATTCTGGCCCTGGGGACAGCTACTTATCACTTTTCTCCCCCAGTCCCATCTAGCTCTCTGTTGATCTTTAAAGTTTTTCTAATCTCCTAGTTTCTCCTTGGTCTTTGCCAATTTGTAAGCCTTCTATTTCAATTTGATAGACTCCCTTATTTCCTTGGACACTACGGGCAGATTACTCGTTTTCCGACAGTCCTTCCTTTTCCCTGATATATAGTTTTGCTGAGCACTTCGATAAATTGCTTTGGTATTCCCCCACTGTCCATCAACTTTCCCACGGTACAATCTTTGCTTCCAGTCTACGTTAGCCAACTCCTGCCTCATCCTATTGTAGTCTCCTTTGTTTAAGCACTGGATCATGGGATTGGATCTAATCTTACAGCTTTCCAGCTGTGTTCTAAGTTCAACCAGATTTATCAGAAGTCTTCTATCAGATTACAAGTTGAGGGGATCTTTCCATGGTGTTGTGCAGTTCATTGTCAAAGACCTTCGCTTTGTAATAAAGTACAGGATAGATATTCACAACAGAGTATTCTGGACGCTGTGAATGTACGACACAGTCTAAAACCATAAATCACTGTCTCCCCTCAGTTTAAAATTGCAAAATCATTATCTCCCACACGCTTCCTCACTATCTAAGTTTGGAACACTAACCCACCTGACTATCCTGCATATCCTGGTGAGTTTTGGATTCAGCTTTCCAGTTATTACCTTAAGAAGATGAGCACTGGGCACAGGACAGGCAATGCAGCCCTTCGAACCAGCCCCACCATGTAATACGGTGATGATTGAGCTCACCTCGGTCTCAGCTGGGTTTTCACACCTTCTCTCTCTCACCCTTCATCTCACTGCAAATTCAACATCTGTATCTCTTCATTATATCTGCTCATTGTCCTGGCATCCACCACATTTGAATAGGGAATTCCACAGATTTGCAACACATTGAGATAGGTACATTCTTCTTCCTGAGAATAGAGTCCCTATAGTGCAGAAGCAGGTTATTCATCCATCCAGTCCACAACAACCTATGATGAGCATCTCATTCAGACCCACCCTGTCCCTGTAACCCTGCAATTCCCATGGTTAATGGCCTAACCGGCACACACATGGACACTGTGGGCAATTTAGCATAGGCAATCCACCTAACCTACACATCTTTGGGAGGAAGCTCGAGCACCCGAGGAAACCCACGCAGACATTGTGAGAACGTGTAAACGCCACACAGACGCCTAAGGCTGAAATCAAACATGGGTCCCTGACGCTGTGAGGCAGATGTGCTAACCACTCAGCTATCTCTGCTTAAATTCTGCTACCCCTTATTAACCTCCCCACCCGCAATTGGCGGAATCTATGTTCCTTACTTCAGAAATCGGGGTGTGGAAGAAGGTGTCTCAGTGAAATCCAGTAACAGCCCGTGTATGAATGGGGATCCTATACACAACACCCTCCAGCCCACACCTTTCATTCACTATCCAGACACAGGTCTCCAGTGGCTTCATGGTGACTACAACTCCCACAATCCCTGAGGCAGGGACCACGCGTGTGCGGGGAAGCCCAGACCTGCACATGTACAGAATATGGGCGGATTTTGGAGCATGTGCTTTGGGGTAATTAGCGGAAAGCATTTGACACTGTGATTGACTGGAGGAGCGACCAATCAGCTTGTAGTATTGATGGGTTAGGGGGGGTCAAAGTTCCATCCCCAACTTGTCATAACACTGGGCATCGACCAATGGGAAACAAAGAAGGATCTGACCCATTCTCCCAGACTGAAGGTTCCTCTTCTTTCCATGATCTGCCACCTCCCTTTCTGTTTCCTTTTGATTTATTCTACTGTTACATTATTGACTTGCAGTAACTGAAGGGAAAGGAGTAAACCCAGAAAGGGTGCAGAGTCTAACCAGGGACGGGAAGTGGTGGCATGGATCTGTTTATCAGTAACTCCATGAGAATGGGGAGGGTGTACATTAGGGACAGCAGAGTCAGAATGGTGGGAGAGAGTGAGTGGGCTGGAGGGTTACAGCTTTTGGCGAAGAAAGGGAAAAAAGATTTCCAGAAAAGCTAGAATTGTCTGCTCTGAATATCTAACCTGTACATATTTGTTTATTTAGGGTGCTAGATGGTGAAGATTTGCAGACTGAAATCTCAAACTCCTGTGCAGATTATGATTAAGTTCACCAGCATTTGAAGAACCAAAGATAGAGAATCACTCGGCCAAAATACAGCAACACTCTCCCTCACAACATTGTCGGTCTCTCTGCGCCAAATGGACTGTGAATGGTTCAAGACAGCAGCTCACTACCATCTTCTCAAGGGTAACTAGAGATGGGGAATAAATGCTGGCTGAGCCAGTGATGCCCATATCCTGGAAATTGGTTCTGTCTCAAGTTGCTGAACCCCAGTTGATGTTACTGCAGGATGATGAGGGATGCTGAGTGCATCCTCCAGGAGGCAGCACCATCACATTACCCCTGCCTACACCCACACAGTAACACCGCAACGTCACTGGAACAAAAGGCAGTGAAACCAAAGCAGGACTTAGATATAGTTCTTTGAGGTAAAGTCATGAAAGGGGATTGGAACACAGCAGGAACAGGAGACTGAGCTGGATGGTCACCTGTTTCCCGTTGAATGGTGGAGTAGGATTGAAAGGCCGAATGGCCTCCTGCTACTCTCTCTCATGTATGTATATAGCCATGTAGCCCGAGTAGTAAGAACTACCCAGGGCAGCGATTCTCCAGCCGAATGCACTTCCACATCCCTTTTCAGTGAGGGATGGTTTAATGAATTTTATTTAACATTTGTCTTTAACACAAGGTTTGTGAATTTGGTTTTAAAATATTGTAGCTATTTATTCCACAATAAATAAAACTAAAAGAAAAGAAATGAAACGATCTGAATATAACAGTTTTTAAAATTTCAAACGCCCTGTAAAACAAATCCTGTCTACTCCTGGACACCATCACTTTCCAGTTACTCAAGCTCCAGGGAAATATTCCCTCCCTGTCTGAACCTTTGGTTTGATTTCACTGCTTTTCATTTCTGGTTCTGTGAGCTGTGAAGTGTTCTTTATTCCCCATTTCTCTGACCCGGAAGCGTTATCACACACCGCTGAGCAACCTTCCCACCATCAACATCATCATTACGCCATTACCCCATTTTGGTTCCCATATAATCACCAGCAGTTAACCCCCCATGTAACCAATTGAATATTTACAAACAACGCCCCTTACAGGCAAAGCAAACTATTACAAATGTCAAAAGTGGGAAGGGATCAAATCAAAGTAGAGTTTGGGGTGAGGAGGCAGCGATGGAGATAAAGCACTGTATCCACTGTGGTGCCCATCTCTATCTAAAGGCAGCGGGAGAATTGATACAAGCTACGTGCTCCTTCTCCAAGGACACCCTGTTGTATCGCTGTTATCCTCAATGATAGAATAGAATCCCGACAGTGTGGAAGGAGAGCACTGGCCCATCAAATCCCACCAACTATCCAAAGAGCATCCCATCTGGAGCACTCACCCCTGGAACACTGCATTTCCCATGGCTGATCCACCGAGTCTGAACATTCCTGGCCACTGTGGACAATTTAGCATCACTGATCCACCTAACCCACAAATCTTTGGACTTTGGAAGGAAACCGGAGCACCTGGAGTGGACCCACAATATCCTGGGGAGAATGTGCAAACTCCACACAGGCTGTTGACCAAGGCTGGACTCCAACCTTGTACCTGGTGCTGTGAAGCAGCAGTGCTATAGAGCAATTTAAATCAAAACAGATGACCCCTGCTCATTGATGTTTGTGGAGACTTACTGCCCAGAGAGACATCCCGAGATTCAGAAAGAAATAATATGAATTCAGTCAACTCCTGCCGAGTTAATGTGATTGCCAACAACATCAATATTCCAACAGTGTCATCAGACCTCGTACCTACTCTATCATTTATGATTTTTAACCCATGGGAAGTTTGTTACCAGCTTCGATGACAGCCATAATGCTCTGACCACTTTGCCAGAGCCATTACTAGTCAGTTCTAATAGTTATCAATAGATTGTATCTAAACAGGATGCCCCACAACAGGAAGTGCTCTGACACTCAATGCCCGTAAGTCAAGGTCATTTTCCTAAAACCACTCACGTATGGCAATACCATTGAAGATATTTTATACAGTAACCTTTTGGTCTCAATTGCCAGTTCCGGTCCATGAAGCAGCCAGTAACATGCCAGTGAATTGAATTCTAACAGCAGCATTGCCCTGGCAGGAGAGATTGAGGAGCTTGAAGCTGTCTTCTCTGGAGTATCTAAACATGAAACACTTCAAATGAACAGAAATCTTCAAGAGCTCGATAGGACAGATCCAGTAAGGATGGATGTGCTCCTAGGCTGGTGTGCCTGGAATAAAATAAGCACTAACTACAGTATCTTTACCCAGCATCCCCTTTAGCTGCATCAATGTTGAAGATTAATTTGCTGCTCTAATTCAACTCTCTTGATCACTCCCAGTTTTAACTGCTGTAATGTTGATGACTGTGCAAATGTATAAGATTTAATTTAATCCATCCCAAAGCCTCTCTGTACCTGTGTCTCACTTGTGTTCACCGAGATATTCATTCAATCTGACCTCTTTGCAAACCTTGCCCTTATATTTCCTTAGAGGGCTCAGAATTAATTATTCACCGAATTGTTACTGTCCAAAAGGAGGCTGATTGGCTCATCAGCTCTCCAAAGGATCACCTCACTGAATGCCATTCTTCTCCCTTTACCCCATAAACATTCCAATAACACCAGCGAGTTCACAACTAACCACAGCGATTGGATTTGTTTTGTTTGTTCATGGGATCACGGCATCACTTGCTGGGGCAGCATTTGTCATCCATTCTGACTGCCCAGGAGATGGTTCAGAGTCAACTCCATTATTCAGGGTCTGGATTCACATGGCGGCTGGACCAGTCAGAATTAACACCGTTTCCCAGACCCAATGTCATGAAGAGTTGTTTTCTGGTCTATTATCCTATTTCAGAAATATTGCAGTTGAATTAAAAGTGAAAGACCAAAATGGGTTTTATTCTGATTGAGCGCATCCTCCTGTTTTTTCAGTGGTTATTGACAATCTCATCCCCCACCCCCACCCCCGCCCCCCGCACCAGAACCTGTTCCAGAGAGTCTTACAGAAAAGGCAGAATGGTCAGCTGCAACTGGTCACCTGACCGGTCACTGGTCCCCAAGGTTCACTCTCCACAGATGCTGCCAGACCTCCTGAAAATTTCCAGCAATGTCTGATTTTGTTTCCGATTTCCCAGCATTTGCAGATGGTTAGCTTTTCAATATTCATCTTGTGTGTTGCAGAGGAGTTTATTGATGAGTTTATTGCAAATTAAGCCACAAATCAGCCATGATCTATTGAATGGCAGAGCAGGGTTGAGGGGCTGAATGGCCTCCTCTTGTTCCAATGAAAGTTATCCATCGTCAGCTTGTGGTAACGTTTCCCCTCACTGCTGACTTCACCTCCATGTCTAACACACTGTTTCTGACTGAACAAACCTTCCGTGTTTGAACTAAACCTGCTAATGTTCAGTGGCTCCCTCTCCTGCCACCCGGGTTTAACTCTCGTCATGGAATGCTGTCTCATATTACTGCAGGAATGCCCACAAGGATTAATCCTGGAGTCTGTATCCGCTGGGAACCACAATCACCGTTGTTGTGATTCTGTTCGCCGAGCTGGAAGTTTTTGCTGCAAACGTTTCGTTCCCTGGCTAGGGAACATCATCAGTGCTATTGGAGACTCCTGTGAAGATCTGCTTTGATGTTTCTTCCGGTATTTATAGTGGTTTGTTCTTGCCGCTTCCGGGTGTCAGTTTCAGCTGTAGTAGTTTGTATGTGGGGTCCAGGTTGATGTGTCTGTTGATGGATCTTCTTGCCGTTTCCGGGTGTCAGTTTCAGCTGTAGTGGTTTGTATATGGGGGTCCAAGTCTATGTGTCTGTTAATGGAGTTTGTGGATGAATGCCATGCCTCTAGGAATTCCCTGGCTGTTCTCTGTCTGGCTTGTCCTATGATGGTAGTGTTTTCCCAGTCAAATTCATGTTCCTGGTTGTCTGAGTGTATGGCTACTAGGGATAGCTGGTCGTGTCGTTTTGTGGCTAGCTGGTGTTCATGGATGCGGATTGTTAGCTGTCTTCCTGTTTGTCCTAAATAGTGTTTTGTGCAGTCCTTGCATGGTATTTTGTAAACTACGTTAGTTTGGCTCGTGCTGGCTATTGGGTCATTTGTTCTAGTGAGTTGTTGTCTGAGTGTGGAAGTTGGCTTGTGTGCTGTTATGAGTCCTAAGGGTCGCAGTAGTCTGGCTGTCAGTTCTGAGACGCTCCTGACGTATGGTAGTGTGGCTAGTCCTTTTGGTTGTGGAATGTCCTCGTTCCGTGGTCTATCTCTTAGGCATCTGGTGATAAAGTTGCGTGGGTATCCGTTTTTGGCGAATACCTTGTATAGGTGTTCCTCTTCCTCTTTTCGCAGTTCTGGTGTACTGCAGTGTGTTGTGGCTCTTTTGAATAGCACGAGCCAAACTAACGTAGTTTACAAAATACCATGCAAGGACTGCACAAAACACTATATAGGACAAACAGGAAGACAGCTAACAATCCGCATCCATGAACATCAGCTAGCCACAAAACGACACGACCAGCTATCCCTAGTAGCCATACACTCAGACAACCAGGAACATGAATTTGACTGGGAAAACACTACCATCATAGGACAAGCCAGACAGAGAACAGCCAGGGAATTCCTAGAGGCATGGCATTCATCCACAAACTCCATTAACAGACACATAAACTTGGACCCCATATACAAACCACTACAGCTGAAACTGACACCCGGAAACGGCAAGAAGATCCATCAACAGACACATCAACCTGGACCCCACATACAAACTACTACAGCTGAAACTGACACCCGGAAGCGGCAAGAACAAACCACTATAAATACCGGAAGAAACATCAAAGCAGCGCTTCACAGGAGGGTCCAATAGCACTGATGATGTTCCCTAGCCAGGGAACGAAACGTTTGCAGCAAAAACTTCCAGCTCGGCGAACAGAACAACAACAACGGACACCCGAGCTACAAATCTTCAATCAGACTTTAACCACAATCACCGTTTATTTCCTCCTTCCTCTCTCATTCTGGCTATGGAACTCTCGGTTTCAATCCATTCTCCTGTCATGCTCTTCAACATGCCCGTGTGGGTGGACTAGAGGCAGCTGGGATTTAATGAAGGGAAGTGGGGATTAGGTGGAAATACGAGGAGAGGTCACAGCAAAGACAGTTCTCATTGTAACGGCAGAGATTCTCCGTGACACAGAGTGTGGTGAGGCACCTGAGTTTGTGGGGGGAGACAGATTCAGTCAGGGATTTGGGAAAGCACACAGGCACTGACTGACCTGTCCATCTGATTGTTAACTCAGACAAAAAGACAGAAAGAAAGAGGCACATTTAGATAGCACCTTCGATGATCTGGGGCAATGAAACATGCTTCAAACCCAATGATTTCAACCTCAAATCTCTGAAAATGCAGCCATAAAGCTTTCTACTTGTACTTGGTTGTCTCTCCAGCGTCCTTTTTTCTTGAGAAGAGAGTTTTAAGCTGTGTAGCCATTCCTGGTGATTGTAACCTCTGTGTCCCTGTAAGATGTATGACTGAATCTTTATTTTCCTGTTCCCCGTGAGCGACATCAGCAGCAGAAACAGGTCCTGACCTGGGCGGGTTTCGGTTGGAGTATTTGTATTGACAAATTCATTCCCACCCTCACATACAGTGTGAAATTGATGTAAAACAGAAGTAAAGGATTGAGTGAGCACCCACAGAAACACAAAGGCAGCATGTGTACCTGAGCTGAATGAGCCTGGCCTTAGGAAAATGTGACAACAATCACAACTAGTTAGAATTACAGAATCCCTCAGGCGCACAAAGAGACTATATGGTTCATCGTGTCTGCAATGACCTGCTGTCCCACCCTACCTCCATAACCCCACAACCAGTACGGCTAACCAAACCCACCTAACCTACACACTACAGGCCCTGTTAGCACGGCCAATCCAGCAAACCTGCACATCTGTGGGAGAGTCACAGATGATGTCTAAGTGCTCAGGATTGTGGAGGAAGGCTCAGAAATACTTGTCTCTGACACAAGTGTTCTTTATTTTTAAAAATAAAATCTGGGGGAAACTGAAACCAGAAAGATTTCTGATTATCTCATGAGGAAGAGAATTCAAAACTCTTGCCATTGATCCAGGGGGCGCAGTGAAGTCACAGAGGTCTGGGAACCATCAGAAATGAAACAGGTTGTAAGCAAGCTTGGGGTGAGACAAGGACAAAAAGACAGTCTGTCACTCGGGGAAGACAGGAGAGATTAAACAGCAGAAATGGTAGTCCCTCAAGGCCACAGGGAATGGAGTTAGGGCTGGGAAAGAAACAAGGAAATAAGTTGAGCAGCTGCCAAAGAAATACATTGAAAAAACAGATTATAACAACATGGAGGGCAGTGTTCACAGTCTGAAATTGTTGCTGTCATTGGTGAGTACAGAACGCTGTAAAGCCTGGATCATTCTATTACAGCCAACACATACAAAATGGACCAAGTACCCTCGATCTGTGCTGTAACTTACTGACAAATTTATTCTGATGTTTGGAATTCAGGTTGAATGATATTCATAAATTCTCAAATTGGACTTGAGTTTAATATTCTGGAGAAATGTCAAATAAATCGCAACGATCCCATTCTGCAGACTTTAGTCCATAGCCCTGCATGTTCCAGCGTTTCAGTTACATCCATGTCCTTTTATTCTAATGTGATGTTGGCTACTGCCTCTACCACCCCATCAGTGAGTTCCTGCCCCACACCATCCACTCCCCTTTTTCTGAGAATTAGTTTCAATCTAAACCTCCAGTTTCTGACCTCTCTGTTATGAATAGCTCCTTCCTATTCACTCGATCTGGATTCCTCAGCATCTCATCATTTCAGTTAAATCTCAGCTCATCCTTCTCGGAAAGCATCCCCAACTTATCCAACCTTTCCTCAGAGCAGACATTCTCCAATCATGGAAACATTCTGATCAATGTCCTCTGTACCCTCTCTGGTGAGAACACATCAACATGGGGACTAGGAGTGAGTGCAGTACTTTAACCATGGATTAACTCGTGTTCCTGACATTTCCAGTGTCACCTCCGTGTTCTTGTGGTTGTCACTGATACAAGAAGTGTCCTGGTTTTCCCACATGGAACTGGATGTGCCCTCCATGGGGCTGGGATTCCATACCATTTGTTAACTAATCCTAAATTAACTTCAGATTAAAACAAGATTATCAGTTACCCAACAATCAACTTCTTCCGTTATTCTCAAGTCACCTTACTTTTTTAAAATTATTACTATCTAAACACAACAGGCTTTAATTTGCTGAACAAGTATTCAGGTATCTTCTCTGTTAGAATCACTTGAAGATTATTACCTTCAGCTACATCTGGTGAATAGAATACTGATTGAAAATATATGAATATCAAATGGATTTGAGTTTGATGATAATTAATCTAGTCTGACAGTCATGTTGATTAATATCAATATAAACAGCAATGGGGTTGATTCATACCTGCCCTCTGGGCAATTAGGGATGGGCAGGAAATGCTGCCGGGCCAGCGATACCCTCATCCTGTGAATGAATAAAGGCAAATAGAAGTCTCTACCCAGTGTGAATCTGTACATTTTCCACTATGTTGTGAACATTCCCAAAGCTAAGTTATCTAAACGCAATACCATTGTTCATTACTTGGTTTGAATAAGAGAAAAAAAAAGTCATTCAACTTGTGGTTATGAGTAAGTGCTGGCAGATTGTTATACACACCATTACACACCCCATCCACCGCCCACCACCCCCCCCCCCCCCCCCCCGCCAGCAGAACCCAGTATAAAACAGTAAACATTATCTCCTGCTGTGGAAGGACAGCCTCTGTTGGACTGAGTAGAAACACTGAGCAGATTTACCGAAATGACAATTTAATCGGTGACCAGAGCAAGTTAAGCAAGTCCACATAAAATGCATTATAGCACAGAGAGAGGCCCATCAAATCCAAGCTGGTGCTCTGTAGCAGAATCCAATATTCTCATTCCCCATACGTCCCCCAAACTCTGCAATTTTATTTCCCTCAGATCTAATCTAATTGCTTTTATCAATCATTCATCTTCTCTGCCTGCACCACCATAATAGGCAGCATGTTCTGCATATTTCCAGGCAATACAGACAGCAGAACCACTTGCTCATCTCCGGCTGTATCAAAACTTCACATCTGATCTTAATTCTTGTGCAATCACCTATTGGATACAGATATTTTTGTCTGCTATATCTAGGTCTGTTATAATCTTATACAACTCTATAAAAAATATATTCAACTTGTTTACTTCAAAGAAAATACAAATTTCTTCAAATCAATTCAGTGACTGCATTTTCTTCATCAGTGAACCACTCCAGTAAGTCTGTACTCCACACTCTGAAAATCACTCATATCATTCATTATTGATGTCTAATTTATTCCACAAATCCGGACGATGAAAGTTTTCTGCACAACAGCAGTAGCTTTATTATTGGACAGCCGGTGAGAGTTTTAAAGCGTCTCTAAAGTAGCCGAGTGTCTACTTGCAGAGACTGTTCTTCATGAATCTCTGCCTTACCCACAGAGACAGTATATTTAATAGGAATTAGACAAAGGCATATCAGTCACATGGGCGATTGTCATTACATTGTTTAAAGTAGGTAATTATGACCTTACAAAGCTTGATGAATGAAGATGTCCTGTGATAACGTGTGAATGGATTACAGAAACTGATTATCATATTGTTCATGATTCTGTGTTGGTGGGAAGAGATTAAGGTAGAAGGGTTCTTCCTTCAGTTAATGGGGGATTCACTTATCTATGTTAATATGGAGGGGAGGTAAGACAAGGGAGCGGGAGGCAGTTTAACAAGGTTGTGCCCAGGGCTCTCAGTCTTGTCTGGAAAGGACAAATTCCTCTGTGTGGGGTTACGGGGTAATCCACATGTGTGGCTGCAAAATACGTTCTATTTCGAAGGTACAGTCCGCCTCCCCCTACTGAGGTGTTCTGTCTGTATTGTAAGAGTACAGGCCTTCAGTTGATGAAATAAGGCCTTTGGCAAGGGAATGTTTAACCCTTGAGACCCCACGGTGTCCTGAAAGAGAAGCAAAATATATGGAACTGGCCTCTCTATGGTATTTTAACTTCCTCATTCTGACCAGGAATCTGTTGACCAGAATTGAATGCAATGATTGACTGTGACCTAACTAGAGCTTTGTCAAGGGTCAGCATCTTTTCCATGAGTTTGTTATCATTCCCCCATTAATGAAGCTCAGCAGCCCATTTGTTTTACTCAAAACATTTTATGTTTTCTCTCCTTTAATGATTGGTACACATTGTCCCCCATCCTGCTGTCCTGCTCCCTGTGTCTGTGCCATTCAAATATATATTCCCTTTTGACATTGTTTCTCTCAAAATGCATCAACTTACTGTGTGTTCTAAAGAAGAGACATATTCCACTCAAAATATTATCTCTCACTCCACACATTCTATCCCCTGGAAAACAGAACAGTAGAGCACTGGAATAATCGGCTCACCATGTCTGTGCGGATCATGATGCCATTCCAAACTAATTCCACCTGCCTGTACATGGTCCATATCCCTGCCAACCCATGCCTGATTAAGTGTCTGCCTAAATGCTTCTTAAAAGTTGCGATTTTTTCTGCTTTTCCTATCTCTCAGGAAATTACATTCTTGTCACTTACCACCTTCTGCATAAGAAACTTGTATGACACAACTGCCTTTAACCTTGCACAGATGTTGTTTGAAATGCTTAGCAGATCATGCGGCATCTGTGAAGACAAATCAGCTAATGTTTCGGGTCTGGTCACCCTTCCTCAGAAATGTTAACTTTAATTTATCTTCACAGAAGCTGCTCGACCTGCTGAAATTTTCCCGAAAATGTTTTTGTTTCTGGTTTACAGCATCTGCATTTGTTTCAATTTTCATTTCCTTTAAACTTACCTCCACTTCCCTTAAATTTATGGCTTGTAGAATTTGCCATTTTCATCTTGGAAAAAGAGTCAGATTTTTCACTCTGTCTGAGTCTTTCGGATCATCCGCAGCCACTGACTTCCCCAAGACAAAAATCCAAGTCTTTCCAACCTCTGCCAATCCAGGCAACATCCTGGTAAACCTGTTCTCACGCTGTCCAAAGCCTCCACATCCTCCTTTTTATGTGGAGTGACATTCTGTGCGAAAAGATTTATTTTGTCATCCAGCTTCATGTCACATCAGTGGCTTTACACTGACAAGAGAGCTTTCCCCTGACTGTGTGGAAAAAAAATCTTTAAGATCTGTAAAGATCTTAAATTCAATGGTCTTTATTTAACATCACCCTACTCACATGGGGGAGAAGTCGTTCAGCTGTTCCATGTGTGGGAAGGTATTCACTTGGGGATCCAGCAGTGCCTTGCTCTTTCTTCCTTGATAAGAGACTCAAGCATTTCCCCCACTACAGATGTTACGCTAACTGATCTATACTTCCCCATCTTTTGTTGACCTTCATTTTTAAACAGCGGCGCCATTGTTTTCCAATCTGCTGGAACTGTCCCAGAGTCCAGCAAATTAGGAAAATTACTGATGGTGGAACTGTTCTATACCCCACTGTCTCTTTTGGCACGCTGGGATGCATTACACCAGCACAGCAGACTTATCTATCCTTAGCTCCATGGGCTTGCCCAACACTAGCGTTCTGTAATAATGTTTGTTTCCAGGTCCTCACCGACTCCATCTCTTTGTCAATCTCTGGCATGTTATTAGCGCCCTCCACTGTGAAGACTGATGCAAAATATCTGTTCAGTGCCTCAGCCATTTCACCATATCCCATAACTAAAAGCCCCTTCTCATCCCCTGAAGGACCAGCATTTACCTTAGCCACTCTTTTCATTTAAAGTTTTCATAAAAACTTCTGCTATCTATCTTTAAATTATGTGATACATCTTTTCTCTCCTGTTCTTTCCTACGGTTCTTTCTCACTCTTTTTGTGACTTTCTTCTGATCTTTAACACTTCCCCAATCTTACAGTTTCATGCTGTTTTTGACCACTTTGTATGCCTCATCTTTCAATGTGAGAGATGGGGAGGGAGAGTGGGGAGGGGATGGGAGGGAGAGACGAGGAGGGAGGGGGAGAATAAAGGGTGGAGGAGGGGGAGGTGCGGGGATACGTGGATTGGGAAAACAGGCAGGGCAGAGGAAAGAAGGGGTGGAGAGACGAGCTGTAGGAGAGAGGGAGTAGGAGAGAGCTGAGAACGGTGGGCGAGACCAGGAGGAGAGATGGGAGGAGAGGGTAGGAGGAGTTGGATAGGAGAGGGAACAGGAGGACAGGGGGTGAGGAGCGAGGATTGGTTGGCGTGAGGGGGAGTAGAGGGGTGGAGGGTGTATGGGAAGGTGGTTGTAGGAGAGAAGGAGAGGAATGAAGGAGAGGAGTAGAGGTGGGGTGCAAGTGGAAAGTGGAGGACGTGGAGGAGACAGGGAATGAAGGGGGGACGAGTGATGGGGAAGAGGGGGAGGAGAGTGGTTAGGAGCGAGGGGAAGGAGAGAGGATGAAACGAGAACGTAGAGGGAGTTTGGGGTGTGAGGCGAGGGGGAGTTTGGGTGGAGTAGGAGAGAGAGGGTGGGAGGTGGAGGAGAGAGGGACATGAGGGGTGGAGGATGTGTGGAGGATTGGGGAGGAAAGAGGTGAAAATGAGCAGGAGGGGAGGACAGTGGGAGGTGAAGGGGAGGAGAGAGTGGGGAGGAGAGGCGGAAGTGGTGGAAGGAGGGGGAAGGTGAGCAGGGAAGTGGAGCAGAGACATGGAGGAGGGGGCAGGAGAGATGGGAGAGTGGAAGGGAGAATAGGTGGGAGGAGAGGATATGAGAGGATAGGGAAGGAGTTCAGGAGAAGGGGTGAAGAAGAGGGGGGCGGAAGAGGAGGCGAGGGGATAGGCTCATTCATTTACCATAAATTTTCTGGAGCGATTTATGATGCAATGGAGCAACTGGAGGTGAAGCGAGATGCGATAGAGCTTATTGGCTTACAATTGGTAGAGATAAGGAAGATGGAAACAAGATGTTCACATTAGCTGGGGGAAATGGACGAAGGAATAGAAAAATTAAGTTTGTGGACAGATTGACAGGGAGGATTTCATGAAGTTGTTTTATGGAAGAGATTCAAGATCCACTGTATCTTAATGGATTGCATTTGGACTGAACAGCCTGAAGTTCTGTATTTAATTTCCAGATTCTGTCAGGCCGTGGGCTTGAATTATCCTAGTACCAGAGTCATAGTGATGTAGCTCAGGCAGTTACAATGAAGGGCCTTGGTAACTTCCAGTTTGTGATGGTTCCATTTCCTCTGGGTGTCTGCAGACCACTCAAGCTCTCTGACGCACTCTGTGATGAAAGCAGGAAAATTGGTGACAGACTCTGAAAACAGTGAGAGCTCCAGCTGTTCCACCCTTCAGACCCCTGCTCACCTTCCTGCTTCAGGGAAATCGGCACGCCTGGTTGATGGCAGGCTGTGCGGCTCCAATGGGCAGCAGGAGACTGCAAGATAATGGTTGGTAGTTTGAGAAATTGGTTGTTCGAGATCAGACGATGGGAATACCACCCTAGCTCCATTTAAACCGGAAAATCCATGGCAAGGTTGAATTGCAACCCAAACCATTGATGATTCTGTGTTCCCCCTGACGCGACACGGAGTAAGATAGGGACTAATATTGTTCTCTCCAGACCCCTGGTGTCAGCAGAAAGTTGCCACTGCAGCTCTCTGCACAGCCGTGGGGCACAGCTTACAGAAAACCCCACCCCACCGCCCCCTCAAGAATAGTGCTTCCCGTGTGAAAATCTTCACATTTAATACGGCAACGGTTGCAAGCCAACCCCTGTCTCCAAGATTAGAAGCTGCAGGATTTTGTGATGAGAACAGTGTTATGAAGTTGAAGACGTGCCCTCCACCTTTAAATGAGAGTGAATGCTATTCAGAACTGAGAGCTGACAAATACCTGGGATGACCAGCTAGCAGTCTCAGCGTGTACTAGAAAATTGGAACGATGTAACGGTTGGCTGTGCAACAAGCCGGTTTTGTTTGCTAATTCAGAAACAATTCAAATTTTACCAATCAATTTAAATTATGCCTCTGAATACTAAAATCTAACCGCGCTTGAATTTAGAGTTTAGAAACATTGCAGAACCGAGAACTTCCAGAATGTTGCCCCCACTGACCATTCCCCATGAAACATGCCCAGGTCCTCAGCTGAGGATTGTTGCTGGGAACCTTTGCTCCTTTGCTTTGAACCGGGCCGCCTGCTCAAGGAAAGCAAAGTGGTACTGATTTCAGTGGAAGGATCAGAGCACGGTAACCCCACTCTGAAACAGAATGGCCATCAGTGCTGTACACATCTGTGCATATTCAGAACCCGGTTGGAGAAAACCATAACAATGTTTCACACAGTAATGAAATGGGATTGCATTCCTTTTCACCAATCGAGCTGAGTTTCTGGATAGGATGGGTTTAGAGGGATTGAGGCCAATTGCTGTGGAACGGGACTTGTTTAATTTTGGTTATGTGGTGAGCATGGATGAGCTACACCGAAGTATCTGTTTCCACGTGTTGTACCCCAATAACCTTGTGTTGCTTACACCGGTTTTAACGGATTACTTTTCAGCGGAGCTTGCTGTCGCAGTCTGTAGCACAATCATTTAGTCTGTTCGACTGCTCACGGGAAAGGTAGTATTGTGAAACACTGCAGAAACGAACGACTTCCTTACTTTTGACGACTGACCAGACTTCGTGAAATTTTCCAGATCCTCTTATAAGGATTTTTGCTGCTGGAAGGTACCTCAGAACCCGTGTTAACTCGTAAGGTATTGAGCGAATCGCAAACAGAAAGCATTTAACACGGAACACAATCAAAGCTGGCATACCTAATGCATGTTCAGACACAGCGAAGCATGAATGCTAAATGTGAGAGAGTCCAAGGTCAAGAGGCATAAAGTAATCTCACAACTAACAACAGGGCAATTCCAACCTACTCTTTCAAACATACTGCAGCCTTAGTGCACCACCACTTCTTAGACAATGCTGAAAAGAGAGAAAGAACGAATATCATAAGTATGGGCCATAAAAAAGTGAATTTCAAGAATCACAGTCTCGATGAGATTACCTTTCCCTTCTGATGTCTCCAGGACGGAAACGATGGAAATTGGAGAAATTCAGTAACATATTCATTGCAATGATTTTCCCATTCGCCTGAAAGCCAAAGACCGATGAATCGACTCACCGCAGGACTCTGTTTCACAACAGCGATGAAATAACAGTCTCCATTCGGTTCCAGTAAAAACTCAACTTGCCTGCAATGTATAGCGAGAGTCGAAGCGATTACCATCACGACAGCAGAGAAACGTTGCAATCGTCAGCACGTTTCCATACCACAGTAAAATTCGCGAGGGCATCCATGCAGCGGGGATCGAAGCAGCATTTTAATAGTGCTGCGGCGATGGAGTTGATCAGCTGAAATAGCAGTGGTGGGATTCGAACCCACGCCCCTTTCAGGACTGGAACCTGGACCCAGCACCTTAGACCGCTCGGATTGTAAAAGGCTGCAATTGAAGAACAAAGCAGTTTCTGCCCAGTTTCGAACTGGGGACCTTTCGCGTGTAAGGCGAACGTGATGACCACTACACTACAGAAACAAGCCTCAGCCGGCCGCGCTGCGCCTTTGTGGCACCCGGAACTGAAAGGTGAAGACATTCTCCGTTTCACCTTTCATTTTCCAATAGCTGGTTGTCTTCCAGGGTAATTGACATCTTGAAAACACTGCAGAAACGAACGACTTCCTTACTTTTGCTCCGATTGACCATACTTCGTGAAGTTTTCCCAGGTCCTCAGTTGAGGATCCTCCATGGTCCCTCTCCGACTCGCACAGCTGCTGGGATGTGTCCGGCTACAATGTCAATTTCGCAGCAGATAATGAAAGCCCATCAATCCGGACAAAAATCAATAGTAAGCTGAGTCTATCTTCTCAGACTCTTTCAGCGACAAATGTATCTGTGACTGCGGGAGAATATATGTTCGGTTATGATTTGGTCAAATCACCATGAGCTGCTTCACATTACATCAATTTCGATTCTTGCTTTGCTGAATGATTTCACCCATTGCTCGAAACAGGACAACTTTCACGTTTACACGGAACACGAAACACACCGGACTACAGGGAAAATGCACAAAGCTGAGCAGACCGTGTTCCACATCATACCGTGCAGCATAGTTTCAGTCACTGTGTCTGTTCGAGATGCCACTTCCCTTGCCTTTTACCTTAACCGTGCAATTTCCTGCAGAGATGTTCACACCTGGACATGAGCCACATGGATATCAACTGAGTTGGAAACCTCTGTGGGAATCGACAAGGAACGACTCAATAAATTTTGCTAAACTCCATGGTGCTTATTAGAAATGCAGTTTCTGTCGAAGTCAATCGAAAAGGCAGTTTCTGAACATAGTAACAGAAGTTACTGCTCATCCCACCCCCACTCCGGGAGAGGTGCTAACTGCCCTTGAGTGCTTTTTGTTCTCGATGTGAAGAGCTCTCCCGCATGAGTCACCTTCACGTCTCTTGTTGCTGCGTGACTCACAAAGAAGGAATTTCAGCAGAGCTGCATCTGCCTCACTTTCCCACTCGCTCTCCCCGTTTACATTTTCCTGCTCGTCAGTGATTTAAAGAAAACCAAAAGGATGCGATGTCATTATGTAGCCTCTTTGTCGATTCCTCCGTTTCAGTTCCAACACGGCTTAGATCTCGGGACGCACCTTAATACTAGCGACGTTATGAAAGCACAAGTCCAAATGTTCCTCTGAGAGTGTAATTTCTTTCATTGCTGTTGCTGATTGAATGAGTCACTAACGAGCGAACTGATCCAAACCATGATTCAGCACCTCTGCTGCCAATTCTCGCACGTTGAATAACGACAGACAGCTTCCAAATGAGGTCTTTCAGATACGACTTTGGGCTACATTTGACAGAGAGACTTGTTCAGGAATCCGTGGTGTACTGTGACACCAGCGCGTCAGCTTCTTCCCTGTCTTTGAACCGGCCGACCTGCACAAGGAATGCAAACGCAGCACTGCTTTTGGTGGAAGATTCAGAACGCGGTAACTACACTCTGAAGCAGAATGTCATATGATCAGACCCAGGTTGGAGAAAAACTTTACAATGCTTTGCAAACTAATTTAATGGAATTGCATTTCATTTCACAAAGAGAGCAGATCTGTTCGAGCATTTTCGAAGGCAGGTTTGCAGATGGGAGAGCAAGCAAGAAAGCTCCGTTCTTGTCCGTGTAAAAGGCTACAAATGAAGAACAAAGCAGTCTCCAGGACGGAAACAATGCAAATGGGAGAAATTCAATAACATATTCATTGGAACGATTTTCCCATTCGCCAGAAAGCCAAATAACGATGAATCGGCTCACCGCAGGACTCTGTTTCACAACAGCGATGAAATAACAGTCTCCATTCGGTTCCAGTAAAAACTCAGCTTGCCTGCAATATAAAGCGAGAGTCGAAGCGATTACCATTACGACAGCAGAGAAACTCTGCAATAGTCAGCACGTTTCTATACCACAGTGAAATCCCCGGGTGCATCCATGCAGCCGGGATCAAAGCAGCATTTTAACAGTGTTGCGGCGATGGAGTTGATCAGCTGAAATAGCAGTGGTGGGATTCGAACCCACGCCCCTTTCAGGACTGGAACCTGGATCCAGCACCTTAGACCGCTCGGCTTGTAAAAGGCTGCAATTGAAGAACAAAACAGTTTCTGCCCAGTTTCGAACTGGGGACTTTTCGCATATTAGGCGAACGTGATGACCACGACACGACAGAAACAAGCCTCAGTCGCGCGCGCTGCGGCTCTTTGGCATCCAGCACTGAAAGTTGAAGCCATTCTACGTTTCACCTTTCTTTTTCCAACGGGTCGTTGTTATGCAGGGTATTTGACATCTTGAAAAAGTTTTAAAAATAGACGTGAAATTAGTGACAAAATATAGGCAAAGATGTCGTCAATGTTTGGACTGTAGAGTGAAGTGGAATAGGCTGAGACAACTTTCCCGGCAGCATAACGGCTACGACATGATTTTATGGAAGGGTTGTAAACTGAGTATTTACGTGTTTTACCCAAGCTAGGGTGAGTTGGAAACTCGAGAGCATAGGTTTAAGCTGATTTGTCTGAAATTGACAAAGGACCCCGAGGCACATTTCCCACACACAAGGTTATGGGTGTATGGAATGAGCTACCATAGGGAGTGAAGGAGGCTATTGCACTCAGAAAATTGCAATGGTAATCGGATGAGTTTCTGGATAGGATGGGTTCAGAGGGATTGAGGCCAATTGCTGTGGAACAGGACTTGTTTAATTTTGGTTATGTGGTGAGCATGGATGAGATACACCGAAGTATCCGTTTCCACGCGGTGTACCCCAATAACCTTGTGTTGCTTACACCGGTTTTAAAGGATTATTTTTCAGCGGAGCTTGCCGTCGCAGTCTGTAGCACAATCATTTAGTCTGTTCGACTGCTCACGGGAAAGGTAGTATTGTGAAATACTGCAGAAACGAACGACTTCCTTACTTTTGCTGTGACTGACCATACTTCGTGAAATTTTCCCAGATCCTCAGTTGAGGATTTTTTGATGCTGGAAGTCACCTCAGAACCCCTGTTAACTCGTAATGTATTGAGCGATTCGCAAACAGAAAGCATTTAACACGGAACACAAATAAAACTGGCAAACCAAATGCATGTTCAGACACAGCGAAGCATGAATGCTAAATGTGAGACCGTCTGAGGGCATGAGTCATAAAGTAATCTCACAACTAACAACAGGGCAATTCCAAACTACTCTTTCAAACATACTGCAGCCTTAGTGCACCACCATTTCCCAGACAATGCTGAAAAGAGAGATAGAAAGAACATAATAAGAATGGGCCATTAAAAGTGAATTTCACCAACCACAGTCTCGATTACATTACATTTACCTTCCGATGTCTCCTGGACGGAAATAAAGGAAATGGGAGAAATGCAATAACATATGACATCGAAATTCTTGGGAACGATTTTCGCATTCGCCAGAAAACCAAACAACGAGGAATCGAGTCACCGCAGGACTTTGTTTCACAACAGCGATGAAAGAAAAGTCTCCATTCCGTTCCAGTAAAAACTCAACTTGCCTGGAAAACAAAGCAACATTCGAGCTGCTTGCGATTTTCTGCGCGGGAGAAGAACATGATCATGACAGGACTGACACTTTAAATATTCAGCACATTCCCACACCGCTGTTTTGTTTTGAACATCAATATAGCGGGGATCGAAACAGCATTTTAAAAAACTGTTGGAGTTGATCAGCATAATTGGCAGTGGCGGGATTGAAACCAACAGATGCAAGGTCACGTGAAAAGGGTTCCATGATCCCTCTCCGACTCGCACAGCTACTGGCATGTGCTTGGCTACAATATCAAATTTCGCAGCAGATAATGATAGCCCATCAATCCAGACAAAAAAATCAATGGTAACTTGAGTGTATCTTCTCAGATTCTTCCAGCTACAAATGTATCTGTCAGTGCGTGAGTATATGTTAGGTTAAGGATTGTTCAAATAACCATGAGCTGCTTGACTTTACTGCAATTTCGAATCTTGCTTTGCTAAATGTTTTCACGCATTGGTCGAAACGGGACAACTTTCACGTTTACACGGAACACGAAACACACCGGATTAAAGGGAAAATGCACAAAGCTGAGCAGGCCGTGTTCCACATCATACCGTGCGGCAGGGTTTCAGTCACTGTGTCTGTTTCGCAGAATAATAGTCCCAAAGAACGTTCTCCACCCTAAAACCGGAGGTACAGAAGTCAACAGGTTATGTTAGCACCTCACTCCACCCCCACTCCGGAAGAGGTGCTAACTGCCCTTGATTGCTTTTTGTTCTCGATGTGAAGAGCTCTCACGCCTGAGTCACCTTCACCTCTCTTGGTGCTGAGTGACTCACAAAGAAGGAGTTTCACCAGAGCTGCAACTGCCTCACTTCCCCACTCGCCCTGCCCGTTTTCAGTTTCCTGCTCGTCATTGATTTAAAGAAAACCAAATGAGTGCGATGTCATTCTGCATCCTCTCTGTCGTTTCCGCCGTTTCAGTTCCAACATGGCTTAGATCACGGGTCTCACCTTAATACTAGCGGTGCTATGAAAGCACAGGTCCAGAGGTTCCTCGGAGAGTATAATTTGTTTCATTCCTGTTGCTGATTGAATGATCCACTAACGTGCAAACTGCTCCAAAACATGATTCAGGACCTCTGGTGCCAATTCTCGCACGTTGAATAACGTCAGACAGCTTCCAAATGAGATCTTTCAGAGACGACTTTGGGGTACATTTGACAGACAGACCAGTTCAGGAATCCGTGGTGCACTGTGACACTTCCCTGTCTTTGAACCGGTCGCCTGCGCAAGCAATGCAAATGCTTTACTGCTTTTTATGGAAGGACCATGACGCGGTAACTATACTCTCAAACAGAATGACTTATGATCAGAACCAGATTGGAGAAAAACTTTACAATGCTTTGCACAGTAATTAAATGGAATTGCATTACATTACATTTCACTCCGAGAGCAGATTTGTTAAAGCAAATTCGAAGGCAGGTTTGTAGATGGGAAAGCAAGCAAGAAATCTTCATTTTTGTCCATGTAAAGTGCGGCAATTGAAGAACAAAGTGGCTTCGACCCAGTTATCGAACTGGGGACTTTTCACGTGTAAGGCGAATGTGATGACCGCTACACCACAGAAACAAGCCCTGACTGCCTGTGCAGCCGCTCAGTGGTGTCCAGCACTGAAAGTTGAAGCCATTCTACGTTTTATCTTTCGGTTTCCAACAGCTCGTTGTTGTCCAGCGTAACTGACATTTTGAAAACTTTAAAAAAAGACACGAGACATTGATGACAATATAAAGACAAGGATGTCGTTAATGTTTGGACCGTTGGGCGAGGTGGAATAGGCTGGGACAAGTTTCCCTGCAGCGTAACGGCTGCGACATGATCTGATGGAAGGGTTGTAAACTGAGTACATTCGTGTTTTCCCTAAGCTGGGGCGAGTTGAAAACTCGAGAGCATTGGTTTAAGGTGACTTGGCTGAAATTGACAAAGTACCTGAGGCGCATTTCCCACACAGAAGGTTGTGCGTGTATGCAATGAGTTAGCGGCGAATGCGGCGGAGGCTATTACGCTCATAAAATTGCAAAGGTAAGGACGATTTTCTGGATAGAATGGGTTTAGAGGGATGGAGGCCAAATGCTGGAGAATGGGATGTATTTAATTTTGGCTATGTGGAGAGCATGGACGTGATACACTGTAGTATCTGTTCCCACGCGGTGTAACCCCATGACGTTGTGTTGCTTATTACACCTGATTTAAAGGATCACTTTTTAGCATCGCAGTCTGTGGCACAATCATTCAGTCTGTTTGACTGCTCACGGGAAAGGTAGGATTGTGAAACACTGCCGAAACGAACGACTTTCTTACTTTTGCTCTGACTAGCAATATTCTGTGAAATTTTTCCAGATCCTCAATTGAAGATATTGGCAGCTGGAATTTACTTCAGAAAGCCTGTTAATTCGTAATGTACTGAGCGAATCGCAAAATAGAAAGCATTTAACAAGGAACACAAACAAAACCTGGCAAACCAAATGCATGTACAGACACAGCGAAGCATGAATTCTAACTGTGAGACATTCCGAGGGCATGAGCCATAAAGTAATCTCACAACTAACAACAGGGCAATTCCAAACTACTCTTTCAAACGTACTGCAGCCTTAGTGCACCACCACTTCCCGGAAAATGCTGAATAGAGAGAAAGTAAGAACATAATAAGAATGGGCCATAAAAAGTGAATTTCACCAATCACAGTATCGATTAGATTACCTTTACCTTCCGGTGTCTCCTGAACGGAAATGAAGGAAATGGGAAAGGCAAAAACATATGACATCGAAATTCTTTGGAACGATTTTCCCATTGGCCAGAAAACCAAATAACGATGAATCGAGTCACCGCAGAACTTTGTTTCACAACTGCGATGAAATAAAAGTCTCCAATCCGTTCCAGTTAAAACTCAACTTGCCTGGAAAGCAAAGCAACATTCGAGCTGCTTGCGATTATCTGCGCAGGAGGAGAACATGATCATGACAGCACAGACACTTTAAATATCCAGCACGTTCCCACACCGCAGGGTGGGAATCAATATAGCGGGGATCGAAACAGCATTTTAACAACTGTTGGAGTTGATCAGCATCAATGGCAGTATTTTCTTAAAGCTGAAATAAATTCGGAACAAATTTGCATATATCATTAATCGTTCCAATGAGATAAATCTAATGCACTTCCGATTATTACAATGAACAGTGTAACTTTCAGTTCACTTAATAAAATGCAACAAACAAAAAAGCTTTTCTTGTGGTTTAACGTAATTCAGTTAAGCCATATGACAACGGCTATTGAACCACAACATCGCATTTATATCACTCGCCATAGCCACTTCTTCATGTGAGAGAGAACGTCACTGAAGAAATTATGAGTGAAGGCAAAATGTGGGTGTGAATATGACGGGGAATTATTGTTCACTGTTTCATTCTGAGCATGGCTATTTCTTGGATTTGACATTAGAAGAATTTGACTAAATATTCAGAGATGAAACTAAAAGTTGCCTCTGTCAATTTAATTTACTTTGCTTTCTATTCACTAAAGTTTTCATGTTAATTGTTTCTCCTTTTCTTCTTAAATCTGATATAAATCCCAAAATACAGAACACATTAAAATTACAGTGAAATATAAATTTGCATTCTCAACAAGAAAACCAATGGAAGGCGAGATAGAATTCTTGAAGAGCCAACACATTTAAATGAAAAAGCAATGCCTTCCAAAAAATGTTTGCCCATCTGTATCACTCTTTCAATTCAATAATCCTGCAAATAGTTTCTAATTGTTAATTGATCTCTCTGAATGAGAACCTAATCAATGTCAATGTAACCAGCTGAAACATTAACAACAGATTGATAATTGGGTGTTACAGATCTTATTTGAAGTCAACATATGTTTGGAATTTACTCGAATTCCACCAGGAAACATTCTTGAATCATAATACAAGAAATGTGATATGTGAGAGATATGCAAACCTCATTTTTAAATGAACAAACTCCAATATTTTCAAAACATTTCAATCTATTGGTCAAAATGAACAGGTGAATGGAAAAATAAAAACAAGTTTCTGACAATTCATAAACCGAACAACAATTACAAATTCACTTTGATCAAATGACAGAGTAATATTTAGATGAATCACAACATTTAGTTACAAAGTAGGTAACCAGCTGACTGGCAAGTAATAGGTGGTAGCACTTGTTAGTTTACTGAAGAAGATATCAACATTATTTCAAATTAATAGCACGAGAGAATAATGTTTAATGTGTTTCAATTGTTTGGACTTGCCCCTTTGTAACAAAAAAATCAATCACATTACTTAGACATCGTAATCTTTAATTCTGCAACATTTTCAAATATTCTCCACGAACTTATAAACAACAGAATTAGATACAGGTATCCCCACTAACCGAAAGTAGAGCATTATTATGAAACCTCACATAAACTGAAGAGGGGCATATCGAAGAAGCATTAATTTAAATGAGAAACATCTCCCCTTTTTTCATAAAAGTGAAAATCCTCTTCAGATTTCTTTCAGTTAGAGAAAATAGAGACAGATGTAAGTCTTTTGTAAAAGCAATGTGGCTAAAGTGAAGTTTCCAACAAACAATATGTCGTCGTAACCTGACACAAATAAGTATCAGATTTTGTGATTATTGATATAATAGATAAAAGCAGATCTAATGTTGAATTGAAAAGCAGTTCAGTCTGTGCTTAGGTGCTCTCTAATCACCATTCAGATAGCTCTGGATATATTTCTGGTGAAGGTGTGATTTGAAACCTTCCCTCGAGTCTAGTAATAGAGACACTGCCACAGCTTCACAAGCTCCTTTCATAATGTTCCCACTCGGGATGGGCAGGACTGCAATATTATGTTTAATATGGTTACACAAATCAAAACTAATCAGCTGTTTATTGCAGTAATTCAAATGGGAATAAATTTGGTAGTTTCTGTGTGTAATGGACTGAAAATTAAACAATATTTTACAATAACAATACAATGGTGGTCTTAAATAAAGATGAATCTCATGACAATTCTTTGAAAGACAAATTGATAAAACTGCATGATCATTGTACTTTGATTTAAAAATGCAATTTCCCTTCCTTTCAAGAATGTATAACTTCCACAAATTCAAAATGAACATTCATCGATAAAGAAAGGAACAAGCAGATGTTAATTCTATTTTATGTACATAAACGTGCGAGGAATTTTAAGTAAGTTATGTTTTTGTAAAAATGAAACTCTTGTTGTGCTTCGAAACACAATAAATGTTAGCATGAAGTGAAATATAATCAAATCAATTCAACTGTGTTTTCTCAGTTAAAATACAACTCAATATTCAAAGTAATCGAGTGATTGTACACTGCAATATCTTTACATTAATTCAGTGCTGAGACATAATTCCATATTTATACCCCTTATACTGAAGCAAGCTTGTGCCAGGAGCCAGAGGGTATAGGGGATATCCTTAATGAGTACTTTGATTCAGTATTCACGAGTGAGTGGGACCTTGTTCCTGTGAGGACAGCGTGAAATAGGCTGATATGGTCGAACAGTTTGAAGTTAAGGCGGAGAATGTGCTGAAAATGTTGAAAAATCACAGGGATAGATGTCCACTGGGCCAGAAAGGATATAACTTAGGTTGTTATGGGAAGGGAGGCAAATGATTACAGTGTTTTGGCAATGATCTTTGCATCCTCACTGTCCACTGCAGTCATACCAGATGATTGGAGGGTGGCAAACATTATTCCCTTATTCAAGAAAGGCAATTGAGATAATCCTGGGAATCATCGATGAGGCAGACTTACATCAGTTGTGGGCAAATTATTGAAGGGGATTCTGAAAGACAGGATTTATGATTATTTGGAAAAGTATTGATTGATTAGAGATGGTCAGCATAGCTTTGTGAGCGGCAGGTTATGCCTCACAAAACTTATTGAATTATTTGAGGATGTGACAAACACATTGGTGAGGACAGAGTAGTGGATGTGGAGTATATGGATTTTAGCAAGGTGCTTGATTGGTTCCCCATGGTAGACTCATTTAGAAAGTAATGAGACATGGGATACAGGGAAACCTGCCTAGTTAGAGAATAAATTGGATGGCCCATAGAAGACAGGGTGAGATTACATAGATAGTTTTCAGGTTGGAGCACGGTGACCAGTAATATTCTGAAGGGATTAGTTCTGGGACCTCTACTTTTTGTGATTTTTATAAATGACTTGGATGAGGAAGTAGAAGGGTGGGTTAGGAAGTTTGCCAATGACACGAGGGTTGGTGGAGTTGTCGATAGTGTGGAGGGCTTTTGTAGGTTGCTAGAGGACATTGGCAGAGCTGGGCTGAGAAATGGCAGATGGAGTACATCCTGGGAAAGTGTGAAGTTATTCATTTTGCAATTTCAAATTTGAGTGCATATTTTCGGCTTAAATGCAGGATTCATGACAATGTGGAGGAACAGAGGGATCGTGGGGTGCACGTCCATACATCACTCATGGCTGACATCCAAGGTGATAGGTTTATTGAGGCGGTGTATGCTGTGTTGGCTTTCATTCGCTGGGAAATTGAGTTTAAGAGCCACGAAGGTATGCTGCAGATCTATGGATCCCTGGTGAGACTACACTTGGAATATTGTGTTCGGTTCTGATCACCTCATTATACATAGGATAAGGAAGCTTTAGTAAAGGTGCAGATGAGATTTACCAAGATGCTGCCTGGACTAGAAGGCATATCTTATGAAAAAAAGGTTGAGGGAGGCTTTGGTCATTGAGGTGAAAGAAGGTGAGAGTTTACTTGATAGATTTTTATAAGATGTTGAGAGGCATAGATGGAGTGGACAATGAAAGTGTTTTCCCCATAAAGTGGCATAATTTTAAGGTGAATGGGAGAAGTTGTGGGGAGATGTCAGAGATAGTTTTTTTTTGTATATAGTGGTGGGTGCGTGGAATGGACTGCCAGTGGTGGTAGTAGATTCAGATCCATCAGCGACTCTAGGAGAGGCACATGGATGATGGTAAATGAAGGGCGTGTTGGTTAGTTTGATCTTAGAGTAGGATAAAAGGTCGGAACAACATCACTGCCAAAGGGCCTGTACTGTGCTGTACTGTTCTATATTCTATGGAATAAAATGAATAATTATTATATATTAGCAACATATAGATTTTCAACATTCTATTAGAATACTTAAGAATAATGATAAATTTCATCTTGCTATTTTACTGTGCTATCGGCAAAAATGAACAGGAATTGTTGCAGGGAATAATAATTAGGCTTTTCTAAATTTATAAGGCTGGGATTACAAAGATCATTCAAATGAGCAAAATTCACATTTTTAACAGTGATGTCAGAGATAGTTTCTTTATAGATAGTGGTGGGTGCACGGAATGCAGTGCCAGTGGTGACAGTAGATTCAGATCCATCAGCGACTCTAAGCGACTCTTGGATAGACACATGGATGATAGTAAATGAAGGGCGTTTTGTTTAGTTTGATTTTAGAGTAGGTTCAATCAACTCAGATACATATGCTTCCGTTATGGTTCTGTGGGTGCTCACTCACTCCTTCCCTTCAGTTTTACATCAATTTCACACTGAATGTGAGGGTGGGAATGGATTTGCAAATGTAAATACTCCAATCGAAACCCCTCACAGGTCAGGATCTGTTTTTGCTACTTTCATCACTCACAAGGAAGAGGAAAATAAAAGGTTCAGTCACAAATCTTACAGGAACATAGCGGTTATAATCACCAGGAAAGGCTGAACAGCTCAAAACGCTTTTCTCAAGGAAAGACAAGGCTCACAGAAAACAAGTAGAAAGCTTTGTGTCTGTGCTTTCAGAGATTTGAGGTTGAAATCATTGGGTTGAAAGCATGCTTCATTGTCCCAGATCATCAAAGGTGCGATCTAAATGTGCATCTTTCTATCTGTCTGAGTTAACAATCAGATGGACAGGTCAATGTCTGAGTGTCTTACCAAATCCCTGATTGAGTATGTCTCCCCCCACAAACTCAGGTGCCTCACCACTCACTGGGTCACGGAGAAACTCTGCCGTTACAATGAGAACTGTCTTTGCTATCACTGCTCCTTGTGCTTCCGCCTAATCCCCACTTCCCTTCATCCCAGCTGCCTGTAGTCCACCCACATGGATATGCTGAAGAGCATGATAGGAGAATGGATTGAATCCGAGAGTTCAATCGACAGAATGAAAGAGGAAGAAGGAAATAAACGGTGATTGTGGATCCCAGCGGATACAGACTCCAGGATTAATCCGTGTGGGCATTCCTGCAGTAATACGAGACAGAATTCCATGATGAGAGTTAAACCCGGGTGGCAGGAGAGGGAGCCACTGAACATTAGCAGGTTTAGCTCAAACACAGGAGGTGTGTTCAGTCAGTAACAGTGTGTTAGACATGGAGGTGAAGTGAGCAGTGAGGGGAAATGTTACCACAAGCTGACGATGGATAACTTTCATTGGAGCAGGAAGCGGCCATTCAGCCCCTTGACTTTGCTCTGACACTCATGATGATCATAGCTGATGTGTGACCTAACGTACAATTTTTGAAACCCTTTAATTTCATCAGTAAGCTCCTCTGCAACAGACAAGATGATTATTGGAAAACTAAGCATCTGCAAATGCTGGGAAATCAGAAATAAAAACAGAAATTGCTGGAAAAATTCAGTAGATCTGGCAGCATCTGTGGAGAGTGAACCTTTAGGACTAGTGACTGGTCAGGTGACCAGCTGCAGCTGACCATTCTGCCTGTTCTGGAACCCTCTCTGGAACAGGTTCTGGTGTGAGGGGAATGAGATTCTCAACAACAACTGAGAGAAACAGGAGGACGGGCTCAATCAGAATAAGGAATTCACTTACCCCTCTCAGTAGGACATTCACTGACACAGTCACACTGGGGAGAGGCCAATCACCTGCCCCATGTATGGGAATGGATTTACTCGATCTTACAATCTGTTGAGGTACCAGAGATGGCACAGTGGATTTAGACCCTACACCTGCTCCATGTGTGAGAAAGGATTCATTCAAATCTCTCACCAGCGGAGACATCAGTGCATTCCCACCGGGGAGAGGTCATTCACCTGCTCAGTGTGTGGGAAAGCATTCACTCAGTCCTCTGACCAGCTGAAACACCAGCAAGCTCACTCTGGGGAACGGTCATTCACTTGTTCCCAGTATGCGGGGAGATGCACTCAAATGCAGCACCTTGGGAGTCCCCAGTGAGCTCACACAGGGGAGAGGGCATTCAGATGCTCAGTGTGATTCAGTGATTCATCCTGCCCAGTGGGACACAAGCGGGTTCACACTGGATAGGAGCTGTTCACCCCTCTGTGTGACAAGGGATTTGCTGCGTCTTCAACACGATTGAGAGACCGGTGAGTGCTCACAGGAAAGTGGTCATCCCCCTGCTCCGTGTGGACTGCAGGACTCTGATTCTGATGTTCCTGTTCATCAGAGTCAGGAGTGGACCATATACATGATGACACTGTTGGAGTATTGATGTTGTTGTTAAACACATTAACTGGGCTGGAGTTGACTGAACTTACATTGCCACTCTCTAAACCTCAGGATGTCTCCCTGGGCAGGATGTCTCTACAAACAGCAATGGGACAATGAGCAGGGGTCATCTGTTTTGATTTAAATTGTGATTATAGCACTCCTGCTTCACAGCACGAGGTACAAGGTTGGAGTCCAGCCTTGGTCAATGAGGATTTCCCACATTCTCCCCATGATAATGTGGGTCCCTTCCAGGTGCAGGTTATGTGGATCGGTCGTGCTACCTTGTCCACAGTATCCAGGATTGTGCAGACTAGGTAGATCAGCCTTGGGAAATGCAATATTACAGGGATGGAGTGCACTGGGTCGGATGTTCTTCGGGTAGTTGGTGGGGTTTGATGGGCCAATGCTCTCCTCCACACTGTCGGCATTCTATTCTATGATTGAGGATAAAGGCGACACAGCAGGGTGTCCTTTAAGAAGGAGCATGTAGTGTGTATCAACGCTCTTGATGCCTTTAGATAGAGGTGGGCACTGCAGGGGATATAGTGCTTTATCTCCACCACTGCCCCCTCCCCACAACTCTACTTTGATTTAGTCCCTTCCCATGTGGTCACTTGTAATTGTTTGCTTGGCCCGGAATGGGCTTTGTTTGGAAATATTCAATTGGTTACACAAATGGTTTATTGCTGGTGATATGTCTAGGTTAGAGTGGTGCTGGAAAAGCTCAGCAGGTCAGGAGCCGGAAAATCAACATTGTGGCAAAAGCCCTTTCCCAGCACCACTCTAATCTAGGCTCTGGTTTCCAGCATCTGCGGTCCTCACTTTTGCACTGCTGGTGATTATATGTTAACCAAAAGCAAAATGGTGTAATGATGATGTTGATGGTGAAAAGTTGCTGTGATAACATTTCTGGGTCGGAGAAATGGGGAAAAAGAACACTTCATAGCTCACAGAATGAGAACTGAAAAGCAGTTAAATCAAACCAAAGGTTCAGACAGGGAGGGAATAATTTTCCTGGAGTTTGAGTTGCTAGGAAGTGATGGTGTCCGGGAATAGACAGGATTTTGTTTTACAGAGGTTGAAAGTATTAAAGCTGTTATATTCAGAGTGTTTAATTTATTTTCTTTAATTTTATTTGCTGTGCAAAAAACTTTGACAACATTTTAAAACCAAAATTTACAAACCTTGTGTTAAAGATAAATGTAGAATTCACAGTCCATTTGGTGCAGAGAGACCGATAATGCTGTCAGGGAGAGTGTTGCAGGATGTTGGCCGAGTGATTCTCTATCTTTGGTTCTTCAAATACTGGTTAACTTAATCACAATCTGCACATGATCTTGAGATTTCAGTCTGCAAATCATCTAGCACCCTGTATAAAGGAATATGTACAGATTAGAAATTCAGGACAATTCTAGTTTCTCTGCAATATATTTTCCCCCTTTCTTCCCAAAAGCTGTAACCCTCCAGCCCACTTACTCTCTCCCACCATTCTGACTCTGCTACCCCGTAACGTATACCCTCCCCATTCTCATGGAGTTACTGATAAACAGATCCATGCCCCACTTTCAGTCCTGGTTAGAATCTGCACCCTTTCTGGGTTCACTTCCTTTCCCTTCAGTTGCTGCAAGTCAATAATGTAACAGCAGAATGAAACAAAAGGAAACAGAAAGGGAGGTGGCAGATCCTGGACAGAAGGGGAACCTTCCGTCTGGGAGAATGGGTCAGATCCTTCGCTGTTTCCCATTTGTTGATTCCCACCATTACAATGAATTGGGGATGGAGAGTGATCCTTCATTGGAGTGTGACACTTTGACCCCCAACTGATCAATACTATAAGCAGATGCATTCCTCCTCCAGCCAATGTTAAAAACTTTCCGCAAAGTATACTTACCCAAAGCATATGTTCCAAAACCTGCCCACATTCTGTACATGTACAGTTCCGGGTTTCCCCACACATGTGTGGTCCCTGCCACAGGGACTGTGGGAGTTGTAGTCCCCATGAAGTCACTGGAGCCCTGTCTCTGGAATCTGAATGAAAAGTGTCGGCTGGAGGGTGTTGTGTACAGGATGCCCATTCAGACAGACAGGACGTGTGGGCTATGACTGTGTTTTACTGAGACACCTGCTTCCACAAGCAGGTTTTCTGATGTAAGGAATGTAGATTCAGCCAGCTGGGGCGTGGCTTTGTTAATAGGAGGAGCAGATTTTAAGCAAAGATGGCTCAATGGTTAGCACTGCTGACTCACAGCATCAGGGACCTGGATTTGATTCCAGCTTTAGGTGACTGTTTGGAGTTTACACGTTCTCCCCGTGTCTGTGCGGGTTTCCTCTGGGTGTTCCAGTTTCATCCCACAGTCCAAAGATGTGCAGGTTAAGTGGATGGGCTATGCTAGATTGCCCACAGTATCCATGCATGCGCAGGTTAATCCATTAACCATGTGAAATCCAGGGAATGAGTGAGTCTGAATGGGACGCTCATTATAGGGTTGGTGTAGACTCCATGGACGATTACCCTGTTTCTGCACTGTAGGGATTATATTCAATTCTCATGAAGAATGTACCTATCTCGATGTGTTGTGAATCTGTGGAATTCCTATTCAAAATGCAGTGGATGCCAGAACAATGAGCAGATTTAATGAAGAGATACAGATGTTGAATTTGCAATGAGATGAAGGGAGAGAGAGAGAGCAGGTGGGAAAATCCAGCTGAGACCGAGGTGAGCTCAATCATCACCGTATTAAATGGTGGAGCTGGTTCGAAGGGCTGCATTGCCTCTCCTGTGCCCAGTGCTCATCTTCTTACGGTAATAACTGGAAAGCTGAATCCAAAACTCACCACCTTCACCAAAGGAGATTTTTGGAAAAAGAAGGATAGTCAGGTGGATTAGTGTTCCAAACTTAGATAGTGAGGAAGCATGTGGGAGATAATGATTTTGCAATTTTAAACTGAGGGGAGTTAAAAATCACACAACACCAGGTTATAGTCCAACAGGTTTAATTGGATCATGATGAAGGAATCTAGTGTTTCCAAATAAACCTGTTGGACTATAACCTGGCGTTGTGTGCTTTTTAACTCACCTCAGTTTAAAATTGCAAAATAATTATGTCCCACATCCTTCCTCACTATCTAATACAAAGGTATAAGAATGGGAGCCATACATCGGACAGGCAGGGAGTTACCTGATGCTGCCTAGAGGTGTTCTGCATGTACACTATCCAGGTAACTGCTATGTCTCATCAATAAAGACTGTAAGAAGACCTCTCAGAGTTCTGCTAATGTAGTTATTGCTATCCAGCAGGGTTCAGGAATATGAGTACACAGCAGTCAGTCTTCACAGTGGAGAATAGGAAGAACATGCCTGTTACTGATAAGGAGACTGAGGAAGGGGAGGACAAAAAAACAACTATTATCACGAGAGAGTTGGAGCTGGGCAAGCTAATGGAGCTAAAGGTACACAAGTCTCTTTCCCATGATGGAATACATCCCAGGGTGCTACCAGAGATAGCGGGAGAAATAGTAAATATACTTGGAGTCAGAGTCCTACAGCAGAGACAGGCCCTTTGGCCCGAACTGGCCCATGCCGACCAGAATGTCCATTCACGCCAACCCCATTTCCCTGCACTTGGCCGATCTGCTTCTGAACCTTTGCTATCCATGTATTTGTCCAAATGTCTTTTACATGTTGTTAATGTACCCACCTCAACCACTTCCACTGGCACCTCAGTCCATATACATACCACCCTCTGGTGAAACAAGTGTCTCTCAGGTTTCCTTTCATAATTTCTCCTCTAACCTTAAACTGATGCCCTCCACTGCTTGATTCCCTGGGCAAAAAGATTAAGTGCATTCACCTTACCCAAGCCTCTCATGATCTTATACACTTCCAGAAAAGATCCGCCCCCTCTGTTTCCTCTGCTCTAAACAAAAAAAAATCCTCGCTTGTCTAACATCTCCCTATAACTCACACCGCTGAGCCTGACAAAAATTCTGGTAAATTTCGTCTGCACTTTTTACAGTTTAATAACTGAAACCTACACTGCATTCATCACATTTCCAATGTTTCCCCAGGGCGCTGGAACTGACGTGACAACGCCACTGGATAACAAACCATGATCGAGAATTAATTTTTTTAAACAATCCTGTTTTCATAGTTTTTTCCATGGTGCAGGTATCCTTGTGTCTTTCTGGATGCATCGTTAATTAAAAACCTGTCTTCATACAGAACAAATCTGTAACTTAATTTTTCTTGGCAAATGTGTCATGTTTTTTCAGACTTTTAAAAACAATGAACGCTTTCTCCACAGTCACCACACTAACATTGACTTGGCTGTGTCTCGGTACTTTTTTTCCAGTCACACTGATATTTGAAATATTCGCCCAAGGACAGAATACACACCTTTCCTTCCACATGAAAAGGCCAATGATATTCAGACCGGCACGGATCAAGTAAACGTCAAAACTGAACATGAAGTTCAGTTTGAATTTCTCATTCACAAATCTTCCCTTTCTGTACCCTACAACAGAAAAAAAAACAAGTCATCACTGTTAACACAGGATGGAAATTCATCAGACAATTATAATATTAAATTGTAGTTTCTTTGTTTCCCCAAAACATTAAATCTCAGTCTCACAATTTCTCTCTTCTGTGAGCTGAAATCCAAACCAATCTCCTCACTCCTTCCCTCCACACCCAGTTCTAACACCCTCTCCTCTCTTTGAATTCAGCTTCCTAGCTCCTGCCTGCAGACGAAGAACCAATAAAAGGGGTGGCACAATGGCACTGCTGCCCCACAGCACTAGGGTCCCAGGTTTGATTCCAGCCTTGGGTGACTATCTGTGTGGAGTTTGCACATTCTCTGCGTGCCTGCGTGGGTTTCCTCCCACAATCCAAAGATGCGCAGGTCAGGTGAATCGGCCTGCTAAATTGCCCATAGTGTTAGATGCATCAGTCAGAGGGAAATGGGTCTGGGTGGGTAACTCTTCCGAGGGTCGTTGTGGTCTGGTTGGGTCGAAGGGCCAGTTTCCACACGGTAGGAAATCTAATCAAGTCAAATCAATGAGTTTGATTCGGAGCCTCCGGGGTGTTGGTGAATCCGCCCCCACCTCCCAAGGTTTCCTTCCTGGTCAGACCCACATTACTTATTTATTTACCACACACTGACCTCTGATGAGAACCATACTGCACACACTAGACAAATCATATCTGGATGAACTAAAATGAACCAAATTAGAACTCTAATTGCAGGCCCATCCGTGTTCCTTTCCATAACATTCCTGAATCTTCACCCGAGTTCTGATAACTTTCTGCAAAATGCTCCCCCCACTGATCCGCCGACCACTTATCACGATATCAGGGCAGGGACCATTCCCCTGGGTCCTGTTCTCAGAGGGAGGAAGGGAGGGAGCTGCCAATGACAGATTAACCCCACACACCCACAGTCTCTCTCCCTGGCACTGACTCAGCCTGCACATACACCAACAATTGCCCATGCACTGGTCGCCCCTCCTACAGAGCATGCTCCAGATCACACAGGAGTAGTGTGATTGACAACAGCTGCTGCCCAATAGGCTGGAGGGGGCGGGACTGGAGGACTGGGACAATGGGATTGTAAACAATGAGGGAACGAGGAGGGACACGGGGGATGGACAGGTCAGTGAGGGACAGGAGCAGTGTAGCAGCAGGAGGGGATCCTGTACAAACTGAGCAATGGGAGAGTCAGACAGGAGAGAAACTACAGGAAGGTTCTGTTTGGAGGCTCAGGCAGGGACAGCTGGGAGACAGTATGGATTGGTAGCTTGGGCATGTTTTCTAATCAGCCTCTTCAAAGATGCTGTTTCTCAACTCTGAACCCAATCCTCTTGGTTCAGAGGTAAGGACACTACCACCATTTCCTGGTGGGCTCGTGGAAAGAAGGGACAAGTTTCTCAATCTCACTCACATGGAAACTCATGAGCTCCTCCCACTTACTGTCTACAGTGGAATGGAAGAGATAGAGCAGATGGGAAGGGGCAGGGATATAGGGACTGTCTTTTTAAAGGAACTCACCTGTGTTGGTGATATTAACAAGATTCAATACACAGTCACTAACACAAACCTGATGTACTTGAACTTTATCCAGAATATTAGCATCTATAACTGGGTGATGCAGACCCAATGTACAGAGTTACGTCGATTTTGGAAGTAGTAACAAAGAGGATTGATGAGAGCAAAGCGGTGGAAATGATCTACATGGACTTCAGTAAGGTGTTTAACAAGGTTCCCCATGGGAGACTGGTTAGCAAGGTTAGATCTCATGGAATACAGGGACAACTAGCATTTGGATACAAAACTGACTTAAAGGTAGAAGACAGAGGGTGGTGGTGGAAGGTTGCTTTTCAGATTGGAGACCTGTGACCAGTGGAGGTTCACAAAGGGTCAGTGCTGGATCGAGTAATTTTCATTTATATAAATGATTTGGATGTGAACATAGGAAGTATTGTTAGGAAGATGACACCAAAATTGGAGGTGTAGTGGACAGTGAAGAGGATTATCTCAGATTACAACGGGATCTTGATCAGATGGTCGAATGTGCTGAGAAGTGGCAGGTGGACTTTAATTTAAATAAATGTGAGGTGCTGCATTTTGGAAAAGCAAATATTAGCAGGACATATACACTTAATGGTAAGGTCGTCAGGAGTGCTGCTGAACAAAAAGACTTTGGAGTGCAGGTTCATAGCTCCTTGAAAGCAGAATCGCAGGTAGATAGGATACTGAAGAAGATGTTTAGTATGCTTTCTTTTATTGGTCAGAGCATTGAGTATAGGAATTGGGAGGCCATTGCAGATGTACAGGACATTGGTTCAGGCCATGTTTGGAATATTGCGTGCAATTCTGGTCTTCTTCTGATCAAAACAATATTGTGAAACATGAAAGGGGTCAGAATAGTATTACAAGTATGTTGCTAGCGTTGGAGGAATTGAGCTACAGGGAGAGGCTCATTGTTTTCCCTGGAGCGTCAGAGGGTGATAGGTGACCTTATAGAGATTTATAAAATCAGGAGGGGCATGGATAGGATAAATACACAAGGTCCTTTCCCTGCGGTGGGGGAGGAGGGACGAGTGGGGTGGGAGACCGAGAGGGGAGGGTGACCGTTATTTTGTAGATCTACAACACAACCCTGTTCCTGTTTTCTCTCCATCCCCTTCAATCCCTCTGAAGGGCTCAGAACAAGTGCCCAGACCCTGGAGCGTAGAGCTTCAGGGTGACCAAGTGCTGAAGGTTTCATATTGGTCTGTGCACTTATCAATAAATGGACCTGAGTTCAATTCCACTGTCCTGGATTCATGTCTGTGGCCACAGACACGCCTGTCTCTGACCCTGACTACTGGATCCTTTGTCACTATAGCTCTACCATTCTCCTTCCTCCCGTTCTGTGCAGCGGAGCTCTCTGTGGTTTCATGAACCTGGCTGTTGCTGATTTCCCCTGATAGTCCACTCCACCTGTTCCCCCCCTTATAGAATCCCAAGCGGTGCACAGTATCTGTTTCAGAAGCGGAATGATCACTGGGGAGCCCTGCACTTCCTTCCTGAGCCTTTTACTTGATCTGATGGTCACCCATTCCCTTTCTGCCTGTGTAACCCTCACCTGCAGTGTGACTAACTCACTAAACGTGCTGTCCATAACATTCTCAGTATTGCTCCACAGTGAGTCCACTCTCAGCTCCAGGTCTGAAAAGTAGTTTCCCAGTAGCTGCTGATGGGAACCCTTCCTGCACACATAGCCGTCAGGGAGACTGGAAGCATCCGTTATTTCCCACATTGTACAAGAGGAGCGCCCCACGGGTCTGAGGGCTCCTGTCACAATATCTCTCTCTGTATTCATCTAGTTACTCCCATTAAGAAAATTTAAATGAGTGAGCAACCTTCCTTCACTTCAAACATGTCCATTATAATTAAAAAGACACCTTTACTTAAGCTGCTATGTCATACTTTAAATACTCCGCAGGTATCACTGACAAATTGGCCATGCCCATTGGGACTGTGAATTTCTCAATGGCCTGAACTAAAATCGAGTTTCAGCTTCACCTTCTCCCTGTCTCCCCTCCTTCTGTTTACACCCAACTCCAAAGCACTCTCATTGAGCCAAGCAGCCCTCAACGTGCAGCTGTCATTTTCATTGACTGCTCACAACCATATTGGAACAGTACAGGAGGCTGAGGGCAATGCATCTCAATGGGAGCTCAGGACCAGCACTGCATCTTTCAGTTCAGCCCTTTGTAACCCCTGAGTCAACATGGACCTCAGCAGTTTCTGAATAACCAGACAGTTGTCAGAATCTGGAACATTCCACCACAAATCGTGCTGGAATTTGAATCCACAAGAAATTTCAATGAGAAGTTTGCAGGGAATTGGATGTCAGGTGTTTACAAGTTAACATCATGAAGTGGATGATTGGGACTAAATCTGACAGTTCCTGCAAAGAGACGAGGTGTAATTTGGATAAATCTGTGTTCCCTCTCAGGCCAATACCTCCTTCCACAGCTGCAGGGCCAAGAATTGTTCACACATCCCAAGGGTGATCCAACCATGAACTTGACATCCTTCTGCTCTTTGCTTGACAAAAATATTGGAGATATTTTCCCACAAACAGAACAAACCTTTCTCCTTTCACAGTTAAATGCCAATGATATTCAGATCCTGATGACTTTGCTGACTGGAGAAACTTATTTTTGAGATCCCAGTCTCAATTATTCTCAATTAATATCCTATAAAATGAATTCACAAAGCAAAGCTCACAGTCAGTGCAAGATAAATAGTGAAGGCACACACATCTCTTGGTATGTGTTTGATGTGTAAATGCTCCGCTTCAAGTCGCCCCGCCCCCACCCAGGAAGAGGACACGTGCATGTGCCTCACTTTACCTTGCCCCAAATAAAGATGGCAGCCATAACCCAGGACCTCTCACCGCCTGAGGCCCAAGCCATCTTCCCCTCCCTTTGCTGTTAACGTGGGACCAAGAGTTTCTAATTCACACTAACCAGCAGTACAGAGTGTAACTAAACCCTCCCAGTCTACACTGATACATTTCATCCTGTTTCTGCTGCCACTCTCCCCTTCCGCGTTTCCTTCTCCTGCAAATACCAAGGGTCATCACGGGTCCAGTGACCCTTCCTCAGAACCAATCGTAACTGAGAACATTAGAATCCGTTCAGTGTGGAAACAGGTCCTTCTACCCAACAATTCCACACCCACCCTCCGAAGTTCATCCCATGCAGAACCATTCCCCTATCCTTTTACTCTCTACTTCCCCGGACGAATGCACATCCCTGAACACTACAGGAGATTTACTGTGCCGATACAACTAATCTGCACATCTTTGGACGACAGGAGATAGGGGTTAATGAGTAAATAACAGGTGGGGACAGAGCCCAAAGAGAGACAGGAACATTTCAAAAGACAAAGGAGTGAGTAACGATCTGGCTGGGAGGGTGAAAAGCTGTAAATGGAGGAGACAGGAACCTGGAAGCATCTCAGTGGAGGTGGTCGAAATAGCAGCTGATGATCTACGTTCTGCTTCAAAAAAGTCCCTGAACTTCCAGTTGCCTGTCACTTTAACAAACGAGTCTGTTCCCTGACCAACATCTGTCTCGTGCTTACTGCAGTGTTCCAGTGAAGCCTGATGCAAGCTTGCAGAACACTCCAGAATACAACAAATGGCCCCCGATTTCAAGGAACGTAATTTCCCCTCCCATGTGTTCAACATTGCCCTCCAGTGTATCTCCACCATTCCCGCAGCACCGCTCTTAAACCCCACCCCTCCAACCGTAACAAGGATGGAATCGCCCTCGTCCTCACCTCCCACCCAGATACAACACATCATCCTCTGCCATTTCCACCACCTACAATCAGACTCCACCACCAGAGATACATTTCCCTCCCTACCCCTTTCAGCATTCCACAGAGACCATTCCCTGTGACTTCCTCGTTAGGTCCATGCTACCCACCAACCCACCCTCCACTCCCGGCACCTTCACTTGCCACTGCAAGAGGTGTAAAGCTTGTGCCCACACCTTCCCCTCACCTCCATCCAAGGCACCACAGGATCCTCCCACATCCAGCAGAGATTACCCTGCCCAGCCAAACACCTCACCTATTGTGTCCTTTGCTCTCAATGTGGTCTCCTCTACACTGGGGAGTCAGGACTCCAACTTGTGGAATATTTCAGGGAACATTTCTGGGACACATGCACCAACCAGACGCACGGCCCTGTGGCCAACCACTTCAGCTACATCCTCTATGCCGCCACGCTGTCAAGGACATGCAAGTCCTGGGTGTCCTCTACCCCCAAATCTGAGCCACCCGACGCCTGGAGGAAGAACACCTCATCTTCCAGCTTGGGACCTTTCAACCACACGGCATCAACGTTTCCTCATCTTCCCTCCCCAACGTTATCAGAGATTCAACCCTCCAACTCAGCACCACCCTCTTGAACTGTCCCACCTGTCCATCTTCCTTTACAATTATCCATTCCACCCTCTTATCATCACCACCCATCTACATTTACCTATTTTCTTTCGAGCTCCCAACCCCCAAACCCATACATCCCTCCCTATTTATTTCTCAGCCCGCTTCCCTCATCTCCCGCATTTCTGATGAAATGCTTATATGCCCAATATGTCGATACTCCTATTCTTTGGATGCTGTCTGACCTGCTGTGCTTTTCCAGCACACACTTTAGCACAGGCTGGACGAACAACATCTCATCTCCCACTTGGGGAACCTGCAATCCTTTGTCTTCGACGTCGAATTCAATAATTTGTTACTGAACTCTCCCACGTCTGAGTGTCCTTGCCCCCTACCGGACATACCCTGCCATTACACACTATGGTTAGCCAGTAATAGTCCCCATAAACAGCTAATCATCCTCCTCCAATCAGGTTGTTATCCACTCCTTTGTACAACTGCTCCTCTCTCTCTCTCTCTTTGGACTCTATCCCCACCTATCATTTACTCCTTAAACCCTACCTTCTGCATTTAAACAACATTTTTTCTCAGTAACATCCGTTTCTGAGGAAGGGTCACTGATTCCAAAACGTGAACTGATTTCTCTTCACAGATGCTGCCAGTTCTGCTGAGCTTTTCCAGTACCTTCTGGTTGTTGTGTGTGATCTACAACATCCGCAGTTCTTTTGGTTCTAATTTACCCGGAGGATCTCATTCAGATCTAGCAGACTGAAACCGTGTTTATCAACCCTCCCAGTCCACACTAACTCCATCTCACCCAGACTCCCTTCACACTCACTGAGACCAGCCCCACCACTTCCTCACCGTGAGACTGTGCCTGCAAAGCTGATGGTCATTGTTTGGCCAGCTGGACCCACCCCTCAATCACTCCCATTGGCTGGAGAATTATGCCAACGATCCTATTGGTATGAAGCAGTGTCAATCAGCCAGGCCCCATTGTGACAAGAGTGATGGGATCCTCCCAGGTGCATCAGAGACTGAGGGGTGACCTCATAGAGGTTTATAAAATCATGAGGGATATGGATGGGAAAAATAGACAAGGTCTTTTCCCTGGGGTAGGGGACGTCAGAACGAGGGGACATAGTTTTAATATGAGAGGGGAAGGATTTCAAAGGGATCCAAGGGGCAATTTTTTTCACAGAGTTTGGTGCGTGTATCAAATCTTCTGTCAGGAAGTGGAGGAGGTTGGTTCAATTATACCATTTGGCACCTGGATGGGTATATGTATACGACGGATGTAGAGGGATATGTGCCAAGTGTTGGCAAATGGGACTGGATTAGGTTGGGATATCTGATTGGCATGGACCAGTTTAACCAAAGGGTGTGCTTTCATGCTCTACATCTCTATGACTCTGCCCTGTGATGAGCTTCTTCATTCACAGTGCATGGGGCAGTATCACAGAGCACAGGGACTGGGGGATATCACAGCCTCACTGTGGAGGTGGTACCAGTTAGTCCCAACTCATCTCGCATTTGGACATAGCCCTCAAAATCCTTCCTTAAAAAAAGTTAAATTTCAAATTTGTTTTGACAATAACTACTGAACTTGCATCCAGCTGTCAATCAAACTGTTCCAGATGCTCAGAACGTAATGAGTAAAATAATCTTCTCATTTTGACCCTGCATTATTTGCCAGTTACCTGAAAGTAGTTCCTAAAAATTATGACAGTGTTAATTATTTCTCACTCTGTTGCTTTGTAAATTAAATACACTGGAAACAAATCTGCCCCTGATTGAAATCACTGCTTAACCTTCTCAGCGCTGTGTGTGGAGTTTACACATTCTCCCCGTATCTGCGAGGGTTTCCTCCGGGTGCTCCGGTTTCCTCCCACAATCCAAAAATGTGCAGGGCAGGTGAATTGGCCATGCTAAATCGCTTGTAGTGTGAGGTGAAGGGGTAAATGTAGGAGTATGGGTCTGGGTGGTATACACTTCGGCGGGTCGGTGTGGATTGTTGGGCCGAAGGGCCTGTTTCCACACTGTACGAAATCTAATCTAATCTAATCCGAGGAATACCTGACCTTCTGCTAACTCCTCATAAAAGAGAAACAGACATTAATTTTAATTTATTAGTGTCATAGAGATGTACTGCATAAAAACAGACCCCTTGGTCCAACTTGTCCATGCCGACATGAGTGTATCAACCACTGAGGTCACCTTTCAGCATCCGATGCTCCAGGGGAATCAGCACCTTCCAATTCAGCCTCTCCCTATATCTCAAACTCTCAACCATGGCAACATCTCTGTGCACCTTTTCTAAACCCTTTCAAGTTTCACAACGTCCTCCCTAAAGCGGGGAGACCAGGACTGAAAGCAGAATTCAAGAAGTAGCCGAATCAATGCCCTGTACAACCCAAAAATAATGTTGCAACTCCTATAGTCAATGCACTGACCAATAAAGGCAAGTGCACCAAACACCTTCTTCAATACCTTGCCTAAAATTCCACTTTCAAAGAACTGTGAACCTGCCCTCCAAGGTCTCTTTGTTGAGCAACACTTCCCGGGACCTCCCCATTCAGGGTACAAGCCCTGCCCTGATTTGCTTTTCCAAAATGCAGAACATCATATTCATCTAAATTAAACCCATCTGCCACTCCTTGATTGAAGTCCCATTGTACTGAAGTCACCTTCTTCACTGTCCATTACACCTCCAATTTTGGAGTCTACTGTAAACCTACCACCATACCTCCAATATTCACATAGAAATTATTGATATAAATGACAAAACACAGTGGACCCAGCACCCATCCTGACAGCATATTTCACACACAGGCCTCCAGTCCGAAAAGCAACCCTCCAGTACTACTGAAAGAGAAAACGCTGGAAAATCTCAGCAGGTCCGACACCATCTGTAAGGAGAGAAAAGAGCTGACATTGAGTCTAACTGACCCTTTGTCAAATGTGAGGGGTGCATGGCCCTGAGTGTGGCTTTTAGGATGTGGCGAGAACAACACTTGGGAAAATGTTGTATATCGTGCAAGTACCTGTAATCCTGGAGGCTGCATGCAGGATGGAATCTTAACTGAAATCCACGTGGACTAAGTCAGAGGCGAAGACAGTCACTGAAGAAGGAAATATGGCTGTGGAAGTGAGTCTTAGTAAATAACGTGTCCAACACAGAGAATAGGAAAGCAGTGAAGGTGGACAGGGGGGAGAGAACAAATGAAAATCCTGTCGGAGAGAAGAGCAATACTTTTTCAGGGTAGGCATTCCTGGAAGAGAGGTGGCAGTGCGTTAAACACTGGATAAACGCAAATTGCTGCGAATGTTGGAATCTGAAACCAAAAGAAAAAATGCTGGAAGATCTGAGCAGGTCTGGCAGCATCTGTAAGGAGAGAAAAGAGCTGACGTTTCAAGTTCTAACTGACCCTTTGTCAAAGCTGATTACAGGTATTTGCACGATATACAACATTTTTTCAACTGCTGTTCCCTCCACTCCAACCCTGACTGATTAGCAAGGTTAGAGCTTATGGAATACAGAGAGAACTAGTTATTTGGATACAGAACTGGCTCAAAGGTAGAAGACAGAGGGTGGTGGTGGAGGGTTGTTTTTCAGACTGGAGGCCTGTGACCAGTGGAATACCACAAGGATAGGTGCTGGGTCCACTTCTTTTGTCATTTACATAAATGAGTTGGATAACATGGGAGGTATAGTCAGCAAGTTTGCAGACGGCACAAAAATTGAAGGTGTAGTGGACAACAAAGAAGGTTACCTCAGAATACGACAGGATCTTGATCAGATGGGCCAATGGGCTGACAAGTGGCAGATGAAGTTTAATTTAGGTAATTGTGAGGTGCTGCATTTTGGAAAAGCAAATCTTACCAGGACTGATAGAGGTAATAGTAAGGTCCTGAGGAGTGTTGCTGAACAAAGAGACATTGGAGTGCAGGTTCATCCCTCCTTGAAAGTGAAGGCGTAGGTAGAGAGGATAATGAAGGAGGTGTTTGGCATGCTTTCATTTATTGGTCATAGCAATGAGTACAGGAGTTGGGAGGTTATGTTGCGACTGTACAGAACATTGGACATTCCAAAAAGCCAATCTTTGGAATATTGCGTGCAAATCTGATCTCATTCCTGTCGGAAAAATGTTGTGAAATTGAAAGGGTTCAGACAAGATTTACAAGGATGTTGCCAGAGTTGGAGGATTTGAGCTATAGGGAGAGGTTGACCAGGCTGGGACTGTTTTCACTGAAGTGTCGGGGGCTGACGGGTGCCCTTATAGACGTATATAAAATCATGAGGGGTGTGGATAGGACAAATAGATAAAGTCCTTTCTCTCGGGTGGGGGAATTCCAGAACTAGAGGGCATAGATTTAGGGTGAGAGGGGAAATATATGAAAGAGACCTGAGGGGCAACGTTTTCATGTAGAGGGTGCTGTGTGCATGGAATCAGCTGCCAGAAATGTGGTGGAGGCTGGTACAATTGTAACAATGAAAATCCATCTGGATGGCTATATGATTAGGAAGGTTTGGAAGGATATGGGCTGGGTGCTGGCAAGTTGGACTAGATTGGGTTGGGGTAAGTGGTTGGCATGGACGGTATGGAGTGAAGGGTCTGTTTCCCTGTGATACATCTCTATGACATTCTAGACAATTCTGTATCCAAATAGCTAGTTCTCCCCGTATTCTACAGTTTCTAACTTGCTAACCAGTCTGTTATGTAGAATCTTTTGACTTCCTGAAGTCAAAGTTATTGACTTCCATGTACAAGGCCATGCCGCCTCTCCCCCATCATTTCTTGCCTTTCCAATTACAGGTAAATCATGTCCCTGAGAATCCCTTCCAACAACTTCTCTGCCACTGACTTCAGGCTCACCAGTCTACTGTTCCCTGGCCTTTCCTTCCCACCTTTCTCAAATAATGGCGCCCATCTTCCAGCACCTCACCTGTGACTATCAATGACACAAATATCTCAGCGAGGGGTCCAGCAAACACTTCCCTAGCTTCCCACAAAGTTCTGGGTTACACCTGAGCAGGTCCCAGGGATTAATTCACCTTGCTACCGTTTAAGACATCCAGTACCCCCTCCTCTGTAATATGGACACTTGTCACGTTATCACTATTTATTTCTCCAAACACTCTGGCTGCCACATCCTTTTTTAGTAAAAGAATCTCATATAGAATCTCTCCCATCTCCTGCAGTTCCACAGACAGCCTTGATGATTTTTGTGGGTACCTATTCTCTGCCTGGTTACGTGTTTGTCCTTAGTGTATTTGTAGAATCGCTTTGGATTCTCCTTAAACCTATTTCCTATAATTATTATATGCCTTCTTTTTGCCCTCCTGGTTTCCCTCGAGTATACTCCTACTGCCCCTACTGCTGTGCAGAGGGAGCTGGGTGCCCTTGTGCATGAATCACAGGAAGTTGGTTGGCAGGTGCAGCAGGTAATTAAGACAGTGAAGGGAATATTGTCCTTCCTTGCTAGAGGGATGGTTATGCTGCAGCTGTACTGGGTGTTGGTGAGCCACACCTGGAGTACTGTGTACAGGTTTGGTCACCTTACGTTAGCAAGGATGTACTGGCACTGGAGGGAGTACAGAGGAGGGTCACTAGTTTGTGTTGGGAATTCAGAGGGTTGGTGTATGTGGAGAGATTGAGAAAATTGGTTCTGTACTCATTGGAATTTAGAAGAATGGGAGGTTGGATACGAATGAGGGATAAGATAGAAGCAGGGAGACTATTCTCCACTGGGGGCAGGTCAAAATACAGAGCATAACCTCAAAATATAGGGGGAGCAGATTTCGGACTGAGTTAAGGAGGAGCTTATTCAGCTAAAAGGTTGTGAATCTGTGGAATTCCCTGCCGAGTGCAGCATTTGACTTTATCAACTTGAATGCCTTTAAGGCAAAAGGTAGATTTGGGAAAATGAGACGAATTCAGGGTTATGGTCAGGAAAGTGGAGCTAAGGCCATGAAAAGCTCAGCCCTGACCTAATTGAATGGCAGAGCAGGCTGGAGGGGCCAGGTGACCTACTCTTGCTTCTCTTCCTTATGTTCTTATGTTGCCACTTTCCAGCCATCCCTTTCCCTGGGAATAACATCCCAAAAACAAATTTTGAAAGTTCTTGCCTTGTGCCATTAAAATTGGCCTTTGTCCAATTTAGAAACTTAACCATTAGATCTGGTCTATTATTTTCTGTAACTATTTTAAAACGAGTAGAATTATCAGAGAATCCCAACAGTGTGGAATGAGACCATTCGGCCCATCACATTGATATTGACCCTCAAAGCCACTTAACCTTCACCTGTAACATTGCATGTCCCAGGACCATCCAACCTGCACATCCCTGAACACTGAGGGCAATTCAGTCTGGATAATCCAACCTACCCTGCACATCCCTGAACACGGTGGGTAATTCAGCGTGGATAATCCAACCTACCCTGCACATCCGTGAACACTGTGGGTAATTCAGCCTGGATAATCCACCCAACCTGCACATCCCTGAACACTGTGGGTAATTCAGCATGGATAATCCACCTAACCTGCACATCCCTGAACACTATGGGCAATTCAGCCTGGATAATCTACCCAACCTGCACATCCCTGAACACTGCGGGTAATTCAGCCTGGATAATCGAACCTACCCTGCACAATTTTGGACAATGGGAGGAAACCAGAGCACCCCGGAGGAAACCCACACAGATAACCCCAATAAGGGGGTTTCCCAGTTCCACCCAAATAACTTCATTGGACGTACTCTGGGAATATTCTCCCTAAGCACACTCATAAAGCTATCCCTAATCAAAAACTCCACTCCTCCTCTCTTGTTCCCCCTTTCTATCCTTGCTATATCATCTACACCTCAGAACATTAACCTGCCAGTCCTATCCATCCCAGAGTCCCCTTTCCGTAATACCCATGATATCCCAGTCCCATGTTCAAAACCATACCCTCAGCTCACCTGCCTTCCCTGTCAGGCCTCTTGCATTGAAATAAATGCAGTGTAAGTGTTCAGTCCCACCTCGTTCTGTGCCTTGCTCTTGCCTGCCTTGACTACTTGACCTCTGAACTGTACCAGCCTCAAGCATATCTCTTTTCTCACTATCTGTTTGGGATCACACTCACTCCCTCACCGGGTTAATGCCTCCTGAGTAGCGTTAACAAACCTCCGTGCCTGGATATTAGACACCTTCGAAATCAGGTGCAATCCATCCTTATGCAGGTCAACTTTACTCAAGAGATTACAATGATCCAAAAATATGAATCCTTTTCCCCTTCTCCAGCTCCTTAGCCATTCATCCAGCAGCTCCTCCTCTGTAATATGGACAATTATCAAGATGTCACCATTTATTTACCCACGTTCTGTATCTCTCAGGTACTTATTCACAGTAAACACTGTTGCAAAATACAGGTTTCCTATCCCGCCCATCGCCTGCAGCTCCACACAATGGCTGCCTTGCTGATCTTTGACGGTCTCTACTTTCTCCCTAGTTAGCCTTTTGTTCTTAATATATTTATAAAAGCCCTTTGGATTATTCTTCACCCTATTTCCCAAAGCTATCTCACATTCCATTTTTGCCTCCTGATTTCCCCTTTAATTATACTCCTACTGCCTTTGTACTCCAAAGGATGTTTTGGATTGGAATAAATGCAAAATATTACATCTTGATAAAACAAACGTGGGCAGGACTTACACTCATTAAAATTCCGGCCTCAAGTAGTGATATGGAACAAAGAGTCTGAGGGCTTCCCGTCATTGAAGTTTGTGTTACTTGAAGACAGGGTGGTTATGAAGATGTTCAGCACTTACCTTCGTTGGTCACACTTTTGACAATAGGAGTTGGGACGTTATGTTGAGGTTGTAATGGACGTTGGGGAGGCCTCTTCTGGAATACTGTGCCCAGTTCTGGTTGTGCTGTTATAGGACAAATATTATAAAATCGGAGCAGGTTCAGAAGAGATTTACCAGCATGTTGCCATGAATGGAGGGAATGTATTATAAGGAGAGGCTGGATAGTCTGGGATTTTTTTCACTGCAGTGCAGGAGGTTGAGGGGTGACCTTATTAGAGGTTTATTAAATCACAATGAGTTTAGATATTGTGAATGGACAGTGGAAAGGGGGGATTCAAACCTCGTGTGCATTCATTTTGGGAAGTGATGAGAGAGGTTTGAGAAAAGACATTAAGGATTTTTTTCTAAATTACACAGGTGGAATGAACTTCCAGAGGAAGTGGTAGCTGTGATTACAATTACAATATTTAAAAGACAATCAGACAAGTACCTAAATAGGAAATATTTGGATGGATGTGGACCAAGCAGAGGCAGGTACAATTTGTTCAGTTTGGAATTATGGTCGGCATGGACTTGTTGGACCACAGGGCCTGTTTACTTGCTGTATACCATTATGACTCTAATCCTCACTAACTCTTAAATTCCTCCATCCTCAAATCTCCCGATCACCTCACCTCATCCAGCTTCACAACTTTTCCTTATTTATATAATTCCTCAACAGCCACAGAACGATCCCTATCTCGTGTGCTCCAGTTTCTCAAATCTCTGCCTTTCTTTAGTTCCAGCCTTGAGGATGCCCTCATTCACTCAGATTGGTTGGAGGACAAACTGGTACGACCTGGTCCTCCAGTACTGCCCTCTGCCCCCCATTGGCTCGCGCTGACATCAATCATCCGGGGCCCATTGTGAGGTGAGTGGTGGGATCCTCCCACTCCCTGCCCTCGGATGAGCTTTAACATTTTTTTTTGATTAGATTAGATTACTTACAGTGTGGAAACAGGCCCTTCAGCCCAACAAGTCCACACTGACGCGAAACCCACCCATACCCCTACATTTGTCCCTTACCTAATACTAGGGGTAATTTTAGCATGGCCAATTCACCTAACCTGCACATCTTTGGAGTGTGGGAGGAAACCGGGGCACCCGGAGGAAACCCGTGCACACACGGGGAGAACGTGCAAACTCCACACAGTCAGTTGCCTGAGGCGGGAATTGAACCCAGGTCTCTGGTGCTGTGAGGCAGCAGTGCTAACCACTGTGCCACCGGGCAGCCCTCGCCCCCCCAAATTCACAGTCAATGGGGCAGTATCACAGAGCACAGGGGCTGGGGGCTATTCAGCTCATTGAGGCTGTACTCTCTCCCTCTGGAGATGCTGCAAATCTGCCCCAAGTCCCCTCCCATTAGCCCATAATCCCCCAAATCTTCTCTTAAAAAGTAAAATTCCAAATCTGTTTATGAATAACTGTTGAGTCTGTGTCCACCTGCCGTTCAGACTGTTCCAGATGCTCAGAACTTACTGAATAAAATAATATTCACATATTCACATATTACTTGTGTTATATGTGAATTCTGTCTAGGTATTCTAAATCTCCGGAGAATAGTCCCTGACACTCGGCTAACTACTCTATACTAGGGCTATGGTTAAGATCAACCGGGTTCTGCCTCCACACTCTGCCGACCACGGACTGTCCTTTAACCCTTGACTTCCGTGTGGCGGACAAGCCGCTCCAACACATAGTCTAGGGAGACTGTCCACAAGGTCCCGTCCTAGGAGGCGAACTCCAAGCTGACAGCACCAGACCTTATCCCCACCGACTACCGCTTTCCCGTGGCAGATCGAAATGCTGCGAGACACACAAATGGAGCAACGAATGTTTATTCAAACTTGCAAGTTTGGGCGTCTTCCAAAAGGACGAGGAAGAATCGCGCTGAAAGGTTTTACAGCAGTAATATTTGTACATTATTCTTACATTTGAAAACATTAGTGACAATTCCATTGGTTAAAACATTTCACGCTTTTCTCTGCCAATTCTTTAATTAAATGTTATATTGTTTTTAACAATTCTGCTGGTTAAAGCATTTCTTGGTTATCTGCATGTCATAAAAGGGCTTCTATTGTATCTTGTCCTCTGTGTCTGGCTAAAGCATTCCTTGGTATCTTGCCCAAGGTTACCATGTTCCTGACATAACAGAGGTAATTTCTGGTGCACGTTCCCAGACGGGCTAGTTGTATATTAGTCTCATAATTAGCCTTCATGCATTAAACCTGTTTTAGTACAGAAATTTCCTCACCCATACAAAGAGAAATTGTGTGTATATGTGTGTGTGTGTGTAGAGAGTGTGTGTGTATGTGTGAGTGTGTGTGTTTGTGTGAGAGTGTGTGTGGGAGAGAGTGGGTGTGTGTGAGAGAGAGAGTTTGTGCATATGTGTGTGTGTAGAAGTGTGTGTGTATGTGTGTGTGTGTGTGTGTGAGAGTGTGTGTGTGTGTGTAAGAGAGTGTGTGTATGTGTGAGAGTGTGTGTGTGTGTAGAGTGTGTGTGTGAGAGAGTGAGAGTGTGCGTGTGGGTGAAACTGCAGAAATTACATTACGAGACAGTGTGTGTGAGAGAGAGAGAGAGTGTGTGTGTATGTGTGAGAGAGAGTGTGTGTGTGTGTGAGAGAGAGAGTGTGTGTGTGAGAGAGTGTGTGTGTATGTGTGTGTAGAGAGTGTGTGTGTATGTGTGAGTGAGTGTGTGTGTGTGTGTGAGAGAGAGTGTGTGTATGTGTGTGTGTAGAGAGTGTGTGTATGTGTGAAAGAAAGTGTGTGTGGTGTGAGAGTGTGTGTGTGTGTGGGAGAGTGTGTGTGTGTGAGAGAGTGTGTGTGTATGTGTGTGTGTAGAGAGTGTGTGTGTATGTGTGAGTGTGTGTGTGTGTGTGAGTGTGTGTGTGTGTGAGAGAGTGTGTGTGCATGTGTGTGTGTAGAGTGTGTGTGTGTGTGAGAGAGAGTGTGTGTGTGTGTGTGAAACTGCAGAAATTACATTACCCATATCAATCCCCCCTGTCTTTTCATACAGCCTGTAATGTCTGCAACATAATCATGGCCTGTCTATCCCCATCAGCCTCAGGATCGTCCGCATCAGTCTGGAGGTGAATGCCCACTACTGTACGCGGGTCGCCCTTCATCAGGGCCGTCTCAATAAGGCGAGTAATCAAGCCCCGCAGACAGGGAATTATATAACAGCCAAAGCGACTAAAACCCCTGTTACCACTAGAAGTGTAATCACTACTGAGACCATCACCCCCTTCCATTTACCGAACCAACGCTCTAGCCAGCCAGTCCAATCAGTATTTACACCTGAATTCTCAGCTATTTCCTCGGCCATCGCCTGGAGACCCTCCAGGGCACGGGTGACCGAGCCGTCAGGGGCCGTATTGTTGGGAATAAAAGTACAACATTGAGAGCCGATCATGGCACAAACACCCCCCTTTTCAGCTAGGAACATATCCAAGGCCAGCCTATTTTCCCAAGCCATACGACTGGTGGCATCCAGTTGTTCCGCCAGGCCCTTTACTGCATCTCTAGTATGGTTAATAAATCGAGCTTGGTTACAATAAATGTAGTTTATCCAATCGACATTCTTGTTAACAGTGACCCACCAGAACAAGGACGACTCAAAGCCTGCTGCAATTTGGTTACGAGCTTTGAACTCATCAGGCACCCCCCTAGGGACCATTATTGAATCAAGATAAATCTTATCATCAAAAGAAGTGGGTAACAGCGATCTCTTATCCCTTCCCTTTCTCCCGACTATCTGTTCTCCCTCAAATGCCAAGGTGAATGGAATTGCCAATTGTACAATCGCATATATCCCCTTCCAATCTGGGGGCAGGGTGGGTCTCAGTAGTTTGCCTCCACTGTACCACTACAGATCCGCTCGGGGAACGTTTAAAGCTGAGTAGTTTCTTCCTTCCTCCGCTTCAGTAACGTTTTTAATTGCTGAACACAATCTCAGCTCCACCAAATCACTAGATCCACCTTGTCTATGCACACACGATGTGTGGTTTCCAACAGCGGTGGAAAATACAGGGGGAGCTTGTCTCTTTTGTTTCTCCAAGGGAGGGAACATCAAAGATAGGGAGGTACAATTCGGATTATTACATGCAGTCTCATTCTGATATAGGGCTATCATACATTCCATGCCCTGTTTGTTTCACTCCCACCCGAGCGGAAAGGGAACCACCTGAGACACTGCCCTACCGGAGGCACATGCATAGCAATTGCTTTTGTTCAGGCTTTTTACAGTATATTTAACCCATTCAACCCAGGCATTTGCATCTCCGTATCCCGTTTCTATTTCAAGAGTCTGTCTCAAGTCCTTAACCTCTATAATTTGTAGTGAATTCGGATCAGTGTAAGGGGTGAAAGGTTGCAGTTTAGAATCAAGGAATCTCAAAGGCAGTCTCCGTCCGACGCCAATTCGAAAACAGCAGCCCACAAAACCCTTCCCATATGCTTCATCTCTATCATTAAATCTTTACTAAGGAGTCGGGACCCAGTTTTACGGGGAAAGGAGTCTTCAGAGGAAGTATTTTTAATGGTGAGATATATTGGATGACACTTCCTGTCAAGACAGTCTAGGGCTGGGCTGAAGAGGGCTCTATGGATAGTGATGCCAGGCGGTGGCTTTCGCGACCCAAACCTTGTGTTCGGTAGGGTGTGAAGAAATAGTTTGGAGGAAAGATGTTCCCTTTGAAACTCTACATCTGGGCATTCTACTAGGCTGCAAGCATCGACCTTTATAACTGGTGGAAATTCCGAAACAGAAATCATTAACACAACATCTGAAAAAGATATATGAGCAAAACACAGAAGTAACAGGAATAGCAGCATAATTCTGACTAGTGCTAAGAACTGAAACAATATATCAAAGCACAAAACAAGGTTAAAATAATCCCCGCACTCGCGTCGCCACTGTACAATCAGTTACTCAATGTGTATTCAGTCTGAGTTTCAGTGGGTCACGTGTTGATTCGGCTGTCCAGACTCCATTCTTAACTGGAGAGTGTACTGGCCCTTTGCCAGCCTTTCTCCGCCGTTCAGTGGTGAGGGGTACTAGGAACGGGCCGTCCCACACAAGTTTGAGAGTTTGCTGTTGCCAATGTTTGATCAGTACCCCTTCACCGGGTTCAATAGTGTGTACAGCGAAATCCAGAGGTGGTGTCTGAGTCAGGAGTCCCTCATGGAGTAAACGAGAAACAGCGAAGCCCAGGGTCTCAACATATTTACATATACACATATCTCGTGAGTCAAGCTCTAGGTGATAAACACTCAAACGTTCATGCACTAACGAACAGATGACTTTCAGCCAGAAACACAACAAAATGTAATAGCTTCCGTTCTCTCTCTCTCTCTCTCTCACATGCGGTGTTGGTCTCTCTGTCTATGTCAGCCTGTCACTGTCTCCTGTGTCTGCGCGTCGGAGCTCATAGCGTCCTCCCCTCGACCACCAGGTCTTCAATGGCTAACTCTTTTCCCCAACTATCTCCATTCCCAGTCTCCAGTACTGCTGCCTGGGCAGTCCCCATGTGGCAGATCTCCCCCACTTCCCCGGAGGTCACTGCTCTACATAGGGAACTGTTCAGGGTCGGTTGTCAGTAACATTTTAATTCTTTCAAGTGCATCGCAGTTGTCAAATGTAATGTTTTCCCTGTGTCTGGGCGCATCCGCCCCCGGACCTCCCGCTCCCTACCTACCGCTGTCCCCACCCCCACCCCCGCCTTATCGGCAGCCTATTTCGTTGTACATCTATCCCGGAGCCCCTGCTCCCCTGCCTCACCGGCAGCCTATCTCTCTGTGTAACTGGGTACATTTGACCCCCCCCCCCAGAGCCCCTGCTCCCCTGCCTCACCGGCAGCCTATATCTCTGTGTAACTGGGCATATTTGCCGCCCACCCGGAGCCCCTGCTCACCTGCCTCATTTTCCTGAAGGTGGATACCACCCCTCATGTGAATTTGGAATTGTTCTAACCTATTACTACCTCACACTCAATCTCATGAATGATCCTCCTTTCCGTCCTTAAGTTCTAATAAAATCATATCATGAAAGAAAATAACGTTAAGCATTCATAAAATTACAATCAAAAATAGCACACTGAATCAAATGACAAACAACAAGTTTCAAACATAAAACCATGAACAAACAGATGAATTCAAGCCAGAGCACAAAGTGTTAAACTGCTTGTTAGCTGAGAAGCCTTCTGCTAGATTCTCTCTCTCTCCACACAGATTTTCGCAGAGAATTTCACTCAAAAAAATTCATACATAAACACAAATTCTCACATCCACAGAGACTACTTTTTTTTCACTATCAGATTTACACACAGAGATCTTATCGGGCCGGCCCACACATACATAAATATTTAGATTTAGATATCCACCTTATTTATCTGACTCCTTTCCCTGTTCACATTCCACTTCTCTTCACCACCCTTCTGCCAACTTCCACTATCCCTTCTGCGACTTCCTTTTGTCTTTCATACAGTCCTCCCTTACTACTGCTACCATTATCTTAGCCTTCCGTTCCTCCGCCATTATGTCTCTCTATACAAATACCTTCTGAACCTCCTGTAACAATTCCGGCTCATTTCTACCGCTCCCGTCCTCTATCTTCTGTAACTTCTTCTAGATATCAGGCCATGCCTTTGTCACGAAGTGAACCTTTACCATCCCTCATCCTATTTCCCCATCTGGGTATATACCCGAACATTTCCTAACTGACTCCCTTAATCTGTGTAAGAACGCACAGGGAGACTAGTCCTTTCCCTGCCTCAGGTCGAAAAACTTGTCTAAATTTTGCTGTTTGGGGATGCAAGTTTGTATCCCTTAGATTATCAAATTTCGCAAGTCTGACATATTATTCCACCTTTCTATATTGTGGTGGTCCCAGTTAGGATTCTGAAGGGGATATTTGTCCTCACCCCTAACCATCCCCCTCTCATGCCAAATTGTCCGGCAAGCTCAATAGTTTTTTAATCTCAATTAACACTTTCCCTATCCAGTATCCCCATATAAGTCTCCTTTCTCCCCCAGTAAATAGTATATTCAAAAATAGACATTAACTCAGCCCACATATACAGACTGGGTCTCAAAAATAAATTAATTTGTTCTGACAATCCTATCGGATTCTCATCCAGGACCGTCATTTCCTTTTAAATGTTCCGACCTCCCCACTGGTGAGGGGGTCACACACAAACCCAATCTCCTTGTCCCCTATCAGCACTTTAGTCGTTACGTTCTTCCCTTTTTTTTAAGAAATATTGCAATGTTCCTAGCTTCTCATATCCTCAAACACCAATTTATTAATTCATGCTTGACTAACTTTAAAGCCTGTTCCTAACTTGTAAACATATTTATATATTTACGTCCATTTATTCAGTATTTAATATTTAAAATGTAAAGTGCATACAGTTCCCAATTTTGAAATCCACTGTAATCACCCAGATTTAGTACCCTAATTTAGATCCAAAATTAGTTTTCTTATGTACTCCTGACCAATCATTTCTCAATTACAATACTTTAGGTCGTAAAATAATCAGAGCTGTCTTACAATAATTTGTCAATTCAAGTGAAAAAAATTCTAATGGCCGAATCCAAGGTCTCAGATAATAACCATGGAAGTTATCGTCTTTTTTTCGACAGCCTACTGTTGAACTGAAACTTCAACTGTCCTTCACATATTGAAAAAGTCATATTAGGTTTACATACAAATCACATTTAAAACAATCCTGGAACTCAAGCTCCAGTGAATAAAACTTCCTCATTCAATCACCAACAAACAAATGTGCATTCAAACCAAATGACAAAGGGTTAAATGTTTTGCTAGCTGTTCTCGCACTCTCTCTCTCTCTCTCTCTCTCTGCCGGTCTTACTGCAAGCTGCTGGTAAAAATAAACTTCAGTTGTCCCCCTTAAACTGCTTCTATGTAAAGATAATAGGGACCATCCAGAAACGGGGTTCAACACTATCAGTTTGTAACTAATCTCTTCCGCCCTCCACAATCTCTGTAGAATCTATTGGGGTGAATTTTCGGTGTTTCGTCTTCCCGTTCCTTTTTCGACCCGGAACATTGGCCACCCATGGTTGGTCTTCAGGTTAACCTATCTTCTATATCCCGGTTACTTAGTCAACACTTTTATCCCGGTTACCAAGTTAACCCTTAATTTCCCGGTTACCTGTCACAACCATGGAGTCGACAAGGCAGTGTACACTTCTCTCAATAATCCTGCGAAAACCCCAAATACCAGAGAAGGTTCTTACCTTGATCCGTGCACGGAGTTGTCCGACTCAAAATAAAAACTTCAAACTGTTACATTAACAAAACTTCAACCTTTTACTTTACTGTGAGCGCTACCTATTCACATCGTTTGCTCAAATATCTCTGTGTGTCACAGTGTCCCGGAATCATTCAGAGCCTCCAGTGGGAGTTCTTTTAAGATCCCGGACACGAGCCCCCAAATTTGTTATATGTGAATTCTGTTTAGGTATTCTAAATCTCCGGAGAATAGTCCCTGACACTCGGCTAACTACTCTATACTAGGGCTATGGTTCAGATCAAATGGGTTCTGCCTCCACACTCTGCCGACCGCGGACTGTCCTTTAACCCTTGACTTCCGTGTGGCGGACAAGCCGCTCCAACACATAGTCTAGGGAGACTGTCCACAAGGTCCCGTCCTAGGAGGCGAACTCCAAGCTGACAGCACCAGCCCTTATCCCCACCGACTACCGCTTTCCCGTGGCAGATCGAAATGCTACGAGACACACAAATGGAGCAACGAATGTTTATTCAAACTTGCAAGTTTGGGCGTCTTCCAAAAGGACGAGGAAGAATCGCGCTGAAAGGTTTTACAGCAGTAATATTTATACATTATTCTTACATTTGAAAACATTAGTGACAATTCCATTGGTTAAAACATTTCACGCTTTTCTCTGCCAATTCTTTAATTAAATGTTATATTGTTTTTAACAATTCTGCTGGTTAAAGCATTTCTTGGTTATCTGCATATCATAAAAGGGCTTCTATTGTATCTTGTCCTCTGTGTCTGGCTAAAGCATTCCTTGGTATCTTGCCCAAGGTTACCATGTTCCTGACATAACAGAGGTAATTTCTGGTGCACGTTCCCAGACGGGCTAGTTGTATATTAGTCTCATAATTAGCCTTCATTCATTAAACCTGTTTTAGTACAGAAATTTCCTCACCCATACAAGGAGAGTGCGTGTGTGTGTGTGTGTGTGAATGTGTGAGTGTGTGTGTGTGTGAGAGAGTGTGTGTATGTGTGTATGTGTGAGTGTGTGTGTGTGTGAGAGTGTTTGTGTGTGTGTGTTGAGTGAGAATGTGTGTGTATGTGTATGTGTAGAGTGTGTGTGTGTGAGAGAGAATGTGTGTGTGTGTGAAACTGCAGAAATTACATTACGAGAAAGTTTGTGTGTGTGTGTGTGAGATCGTGTGTGTGTATGTGTGTGAGAGACTGTGTGTGTGTGAGAGAGTGTGTGTGTAGAGAGTGTGTGTGTATGTGTGAAAGAAAGTGTGTGTGGTGTGAGAGAGTGAGTGTGTGTATGTGTGAGAGAGTGTGTGTGTTTATGTGTGTGTGTAGAGTGTGTGTGACTGTGAGAGAGTGTGTGTGTATGTGTGTGTGTAGAGTGTGTGTGTGTGTGTGTGAGAGAGTGTGTGTGTGTGAAACTGCAGAAATTACATTACGAGAGAGTTTGTGTTTGTGTGTGTGTGAGAGAGTGTGTGTGTGTGAGAGAGAGTGTGTGTGTTTGAGAGCGCGTGTGTGTGTATGTGTGTGTGTAGAGAGTGTATGTGTATGTGTGAGTGAGAGTGTGTGTGTGAGAGAGTGTGTGTGTAGAGTGTGTGTGTGTGTGTGTTTGTGAGAGAGAGAGAGAGAGAGAGAGTGAAACTGCAGAAATTACATTACCCATATCACTTGCCAATTACCTGAAAATAATTACTAAAATTATGACATTGTTAACAATTCCCCTATCTCTGCACATTAAATATCCTCGAAAAAAATTTGCACCTTGACAAAATCACTGCTTAACCTTTTCAGCTCCAAGGACAATTATGTGTGCTTCTGCTAGCTCTCCACAAAAGAGGAACACACCTTATTTTCATTTATTAGTGTCATAGAGATATACAGCACAGAAACGAACCTTTGGTCCAATTTGTCCATGCCAACTAGGAATCCTCAACAAATGTAGCCCCATTTGCCAGCTATTGGTCTGTATCATTGGAAACCCTTCCTATTCATGTACCCAATCGGATGCCTTTAAAAAGTTGTAATTGTATCAGCCTCCACTACATCATCTGGCAGTTCATTCCACACACACACCACACAGAGCTTGAAAATATTCCCCCTTAGATCCATTTTAAATCTTTGCCCTCTCAACTTAAGCCCATATGATCTTGTTTTGAACCCACCTAACCTGGGGGGAATGACCCTTGCTGTTCACCTTATCCATGCTCCTCATGATTTGAAAAATCTCCATGAAGTCACCTCTCAGTCTTTGACTCTCCAGGGAAATTAACCCTGCCCGATTCAGCCTCTCCCTGTAGGCCAAATCCTCCAATACTAGCAAAGTCTTTGTAAATCTTGTCTGAATTCTTTCAAGATTCATAACATCCTTTCTAGAACAGGAAATTTCAAACTTAAAACGGAATTCCTGAAATGGCTTAATCAATGCCCTGTCCACCCACAATTTGACGTCCCAGCTTCTGTACTCAATGCATTGACCAATAAATATAAGCATACAAAACTACCTTCATTAGTCTGCCTACCTGCGACTCTACTTTCAAGGAACAATGAACCTGCACTCCATGGTCTCTATGCTCAGCAACATTCCCAAGGACTTTACCATTAAGTGTTTAAGTCCTGCTCTGATTTGCCTTTCCAAAATCCAACAGCTTACATTTGTCTAAATTGAACCCAGTCTGCCATTCCTCGCCCCAATGGCCCATCTGGTCAAGATTCTGTTGCATTCTGAACTAATTTTCTTCATTGTCCACTACACCTCCAATTTTGGTGTCTTCTGTAAAACCAATATCCATTCCTGCAGCACACTGCTGCTCACAGGCCTCCAGTCCACAAAGCACCCCTCTTTCAGAACCCTCTGCCTCCTACCTTCAAGCCAGTTTTGTATCCAAATGGCTAGTTCTCCCAACATTCCATGTTATCTAACCTTGCTAACCAGTCTGCTTTGTCGAACACCATTCAGTGTCCATATATACAACATCCACAATCTGCTTTCATCAATCATCTTTTTCATGTCTTCAAAAAAAAACTCAATCAAGTTAGACTGAAAAAAATTCCCACACACAAAGCCATGTTAACTATCCCTAATCATTCCTCGTCTTTTCAAATACATGTAAATCCTGTCCCTCAGAATGCCTTCCCACAACTTGCCTGTCACTGACTTCAGGCTCACTGTTCTCTTGTTCCCTGGCCTTTCGTTACCACCTTTTTAAATAATGGCACAGGTCTTACAGCACCTCACATGTCACCAATGACAATATAAATATCTCTGGGGGGAGGGGGCACTGCCATCATTTTTTTAGCTTTCCACAAATTTCTGGGATACACCTTAACAGGTCCCAGGGATTTATCTACCTTGCTACGATTTAAGACATCCATTACTACCTCCTCTGGAATATGGTCAGGAGCCGGGCAGCAGTGGACAATTCACTTACAAAAAGTTCTGTGAAAGTAATAGTAAAATACTGAACACGACCAAAAATACACCCAGAGACTAAGAAAGCTAGATAATGAACAAGTGGACATCAAGGAGCTCAGAGATGAATCAGAGCAGTGTTCATTTTTATGATCCCACAGTCAGAGATGTCTAGCACCGAAACAGACTCTTCCGTCCAACCCGTCTATGGCAACTAGATAATCTATCCTAATCTATTCCCATTTGCCAGCACTTGGCCTACATGCCTCTGAACTCTTCCTATTCAAATGCCTTTGAAATGTTACAATTTTTGTTGCCCTTTAAGCTCCTGTTGAATTTTTCCCTCACACCCTAAACCTATATCCTCTAGTTCTGGGCTGCACCACCCCAGGGTAAACACCTTGTCTATTTATGCTATCCATGCCCCTCACGATTATATAAACCTCTTCAACATCACACCTCAGCCTATGACACTCCAGGAAAAATGGCCCCAGCCTATTATGCTTCTCCCTGCAACTCAAATCCTCCAACCCTGGAAACATCCTTGAAAATCTTTTAAGTTTCAGTGCCTCCTTCTGATAAGAGGGAGACCAGAATTGCACACAATTTTCCAATCGTGGCCGAACCAATGTCCTGTCCAGCTCCCTAAATCAGCTCTCTGACCAATAAAGGGTAGCATACCAAATGCCTTCTTCACTATCCTATCTGTGACTCTACTTTCAAGGAACTGTGAACCTGCATTCCAAGGTCTCTTTGTTCAGCACGACCTTACAATTCAGTGTGTGAGTCCTGCTCTGATTTGCTTTTCTAAAATGCAGCACCTCATATTTATCTAAATTAAACCCTATCTGCCACTCCCCAGCCCATTGGCAAATCTGATCAATATCCCATTGTATTCTGAGACAGCCTTTATCACTGACCACAATACCAACAATTTTGGTATCACATACAAACTTACTAACTGTACCACCTCTATTCACAAACAAATCTTTTAAATGAATGACAAAACAAATCTTGAGAAAAACAAAAATCCATTTCCCTGGTTTGAATAAGACCATAAGACATAGGAGTGGAAGTAAGGCCATTCGGCCCAACGAGTCCACTCCGCCATTCAATCATAGCTGATGGACATTTCAACTCCACTTACCCGCAATCTCCCCGTAACCCTTAATACTTCAAGACAACAAGAATCTATCAATCAATCTCTGAATGTGCCCTGTGTAAATCCTGGCCCATGACTCTCTATCAGGGAGAGCTGCACATACTCCCCTCTGAATCTTGCCCCCTACAAAGATGGCGGCCGCACGTGTCCAGTGAACCGTTGCCCCGAATAAAAAATGGCGGCGCTTACTCGACTCAATCGCGAGATGAGGCATTTTCCCGTTTACTACAAAAACGAGACTAAGTTTCAAATTTGTATTTTCCGATGTGCACAAAATGTTTGTAAAACCTCACAGCCCAGACCAGCACCATTTCCCTCCCGCTTGCTGCTGTTTATTTCATTCCTTACGGAGAGCTTCCGCCCGCACAGTCGCGCTGTCCCCGAGGATGATCACGTGGTATAGTCAAGTCCCGCCCTTCATTCACTCTGATTGGTAGGAGGCCAACAGCCCCGCCAGGTCCTCCAGTTCCGCCCCTGTCCTTCCATTGGTCCGCCGAAAACATCAATCATCCGGGGACCATTGTTGGCTGGAGCATGCGCACTGTTTCGTGGCTTTTGTTGCTGTTCATCAGTTCAAAGATTGAGGGACAAAGTTAAAAACACACAACCACCTGATGAAGCAGCAGCAGCGCTAGTGCTTCCAAATAAACCTGTTGGACTATAACCTGGTGTTCTGTGAATTTTAATTTTGTCCATCCTAATCCAACACCAGAACCTCCAAGTCACGAGTGAGGGAGGAATGCATAACATAAGAACTAGGTACAGGAGAAGGCCATCCTGCCCTTTGAGCTTGCTCTGCTATTCAACAAGATCATGGCTGATCATTTCGTGGACGCAGAACCATTTATCCAAGTTCTCACCATATTCCTTAATGAATTTTTTTTTACAAAAAGCTACGTTAGCTTTAAAAATGTTTACTGAACTAGTATCAACTACTTCCCTGGGCAATGAATTCCATTGAGTTTAAGAAGTTCCTTCTCAATTCAGTCCTAAATTTGCGGCCTCTAATGTTGAGTTGATGCCCTCTTGTCCTAGATTCACCTGCCAATGGAAACATCCTCTCTACTTCTATTTTATCCATTCCATTCATTATTTTATATGTTTCCATTCTTCTGAATTCCAATGAGTATAATCCCAGTCTACTCAGTCTCTGTTAAACCAACCCCCTCAACTCTGAAATCAACCATGTTAACCTCCTCTACACCCTCTCTAGTACCAGTACATCCTTTCTCCACGAAGGAGATAAAAACTGCATGGAGTATTCCAGGTGTGACCTCACCAACACCCAATACAGCTGGAACATAACCTCTGCTTTTCAGCACAATCCCTTCAGCAACGAAGGACAAAATTGCATTTGCCTTCTGAATTGATTGTTATACCTGGTGACCAACCCTCATGCAGTAGGATACTCAGGTGTCTCTGCATAGCAAATAATGCAACTTTTTAAAATTCAAGTAATAATCTCTGTTTTAATGTTATTCCAACCAAACAGTATGACTTTACATTCATGAACATTATATTCCATATGACCGACCATTGCCCACTCACTAAATGTATCTATGTTACTCTTGCAAAGTTTCACAGTCCTCCACACACTTTGTCCTGCTACTCATCTTAGTCTCACATGCAAACTTTGACAGCGTACATGTGATCCCCAACTCCAAATCATCTGTATCAATTCTAAATGATCGCAGTCCCAACACTGATCCCTGAGGCACACTACTAGTCACTAATTGCCAACCAGAAAAATATGCATTTATCCCCACACTTTGCTTCCTGTTAGTCAACCAATCTTCGATCCATGCTAATACCCTACCCCTAACACCATGCACCCTTATATTATGAAACAGCCTCTTGCACAGCACCTTGTTGAAAGCCTTTTGGAAATCCAGGTACACCGTATCCACTGGTTTCCGTTGTCCATCTTGCTGGAAATGTCTTCATAGAATTCCAAAAGCTTTGTCAAGCATGACCTTCACTTTGGGACAATTTCTATCAAGTCCCTCCTATTTCTTCCCTGATAATAGACCCAAGCATCTTTCCCACTACAGAGAAGAAGCTAACTGGGGTATAATTCCCCATTTTTTGTCCACCTCCTTTTTAAAATAGTGTTGTCACTTTTGCTGCTTTCCAATCTGTTGGGACTGCGACAATGTCCAGTGAAGTTTGGAAAATTACTGTCAGTGCATTTGCTATTTCTCCTGGCATCTCTTTTAGTACCCTGGGATACATTCTGTCAGGGCCAGGAGAATTTTGTATTATTAGCTCAAATACCTCCAACAGTTCAACACTAGCTGTTCTGTAATAATGATCGTTTCCAAATCCTCGAGTAAAAAATGAGGTCTGCAGATGCTGGAGATCACAGCTGAAAGTGTGTTGTTGGTTAAAGCACAGCAGGTCTGGCAGCATCTCAGGAATAGGAAATTCGACGTTTCGAGCATAAGCCCTTCTTCAGGAGTGGGAGAGAGTTTGCCAAGCAGGCTAAGATAAAAAGGTAGGGAGGAGGGACTAGGGGGAGGGGCGATGAAGTGGGATAGGTGGAAGGAGGTCAAGGTGAGGGTGATAGGCCGGAGTGGGTTGGGGGCGGAGAGGTCAGGAAGGAGGTTGCAGGTTGGGAGGGCGGTGCTGAGTTGAGGGAACTGACTGACACAAGGTGGGGGGAGGGGAAATGAGGAAACTGGAGAAATCTGAATTCATTCCTTGTGGTTGGAGGGTTCCCAGACGGAAGATGAGGCGTTCCTCCTCCAGCCGTCGTGTTGTTATGTTCTGCCGGTGGAGGAGTCCAAGGACCTGCATGTCCTCAGTGGAGTAGGAGGGAGAGTTAAAGTGTTGAGCCACGGGGTGGTTGGGTTGGTTGGTCCGGGCGGCCCGGAGGTGTTCTGTGAAGGGTTCTGCAAGTAAGCGGCCTGTCTCCCCAATGTAGAGGAGGCCAACACGGGCGCAGCGGATGTAATAGATGATGTGTGTGGAGGTACAGGTGAACTTGTGGCGGATATGGAAGGATCCCTTGGGGCCTTGGAGAGAAGTGAGTGTGGAGGTGTGGGCGCAAGTTTTACATTTCCTGCGGTTGCACGGGAAGGTGCCGGGAGTGGAGGTTGGGTTGGTGGGGGGTGTGGATCTGACGAGGGAGTCACGGTGAGAGTGGTCCTTGAGGAACGCTGATGGGGGAGGGGAGGGAAATATGTCCTTGGTGGTGGGGTCCGTTTGGAGGTGGCGGAAATGACGGCGGATGATACGTTGTATGCGGAAGTTGGTGGGGTGGTAGGTGAGAACCGGTGGGGTTATGCCTTGGTGGCGTTTGGAGGAGGGGGACTCAAGGACGTAGGAGCGGGAAGTGGAGGAGATGCGGTGGAGGGCATCGTCGATCACGTCTGGGGGGAATCTGCAGTCCTTGAAGAAGGAGGCCATCTGCGCTGTGCGGTGTTGGAACTGGTCCTCCTGGGAGCAGATGCGGCGGAGACGAAGGAATTGGGAATATGGGATGGAGTTTTTACAGGGGGCAGGGTGGGAGGAAGTGTAGTCCAGGTAGCTGTGGGAGTCAGTCGGTTTATAGTAGATGTCTGTATTGAGTCGGTCGCCCGTGATAGAGATAGAAAGGTCTAGGAAGGGGAGGTAGGAGTCTGAGACAGTCCAGGTGAATTTGAAGTCGGGATGGAAGGTGTTAGTAAAGTTGATGAACTGTTCAACCTCCTCGTGGGAGCACGAGGTAGCGCCGATACAGTCATCGATGTAGCGGAGGAAAAGGTGGGGGTTGGTGCCAGTGTAGTTGCGGAAGATGGACTGTTCCACATATCCTACGAAGAGGCAGGCATAGCTGGGGCCCATGCGGGTGCCCATGGCAACTCCTTTGGTTTGGAGGAAGTGGGAGGATTGAAAAGAGAAGTTATTCAGGGTGAGGACCAGTTCAGTCAGTCGAAGGAGGGTGTCAGTGGAAGGGTACTGGCTGGTGCGGCGGGAAAGGAAGAAGCGGAGGGCTTTGAGTCCTTCGTGATGGGGGATGGAGGTGTACAGGGACTGGATGTCCATAGTGAAACTAAGGCGTTGGGGACCGGGGAAGCGAAAATCCTGGAGGAGGTGGAGGGCGTGGGTGGTGTCCCGAACGTAGGTGGGGAGTTCTTGGACTAAAGGGGACAGGACCGTGTCGAGGTATTGGGAGATGAGTTCGGTGGGGCAGGAGCAGGCTGAGACAATGGGTCGGCTGGGGCAGGCAGGTTTGTGGATTTTGGGCAGGAGGTAGAAGCGGGCGGTGCGGGGTTGTGGGACTATGAGGTTGGAGGCGGTGGATGGGAGATCCCCTGAGGTGATGAGGTCATGGATGATCTGGGAGATGATGGTTTGGTGGTAGGAGGTGGGGTCGTGGTCAAGGGGGCGATAAGAGGTGGCATCCGCGAGCTGGCGTTTGGACTCAGTGGTATAAAGGTCGGTGCGCCAAACTACTACCGCGCCTCCCTTGTCTGCTGGTTTGATGGTGAGGTTGGGGTTGGAGCGGAGGGAGTGGAGGGCTGCACGTTCTGAGGGTGAGAGGTTGGAGTGGGTGAGAGGGGTGGACAGGTTGAGTCGGTTAATGTCGCGGCGGCAGTTGGCTATAAAGAGGTCGAGGGCGATCCTCACCTACCTTTGTCTCTTTGTTAATTACTGGAAAGATATTCGTATCCTCCACTGTAACTAAATGTTCCTCCTCATTTTTCAAAGGACCGACATTCACTTTAGCCACTCTTTTTTCATTATGTATGTTAATATAAACTTTTGCTATCTGTCTTTATAGTCTATGCTAGTTTATTTTTCTCATGTTTTATCTTACATATCTCTGTAGCTCTTCTGTGGCTTTCTGTTGACCTATAAAGTTTTCCCAGTACTAGTTTCATGCTGGTTTTGGCCACTTTGTATGCCTTTCAATTTGATCACTTTCCTTAGATACCCATTGCAGAGAACACATTTTCATACAGTCCTTCCTTTTGACTGAAATATACCTTTGCTGAGGACTTTGTAAAATGTCTTTGAAAATCTTCCACTGTTCATCAACTGTCCCACCATAAAATCTTTGTTTCAAGTCTACATTTTCCAGGTTCTTCCTCATTCTATTGTAGTTCCCCATGTCCAAGCACAGGATCCAGGTATTAGGTTTTATCTTCACACTCTCCATATGTATTAAATTCAACCATACAGTGATCACTTCTTCCGAGAGGATCCCTAACTCTGAGGTCACTAATTATTCCTGTCTCATTGCACAGGGACCAGATCTTGGATAGCTTGCTCCCTTCTCAGTTCCATTTCATACTGGTAAAAAAAACTATCATGGATACACGTAATGAACTCCTCAAGGCTACACTGACTGAGCTGGTTTGACCAATCTACATGTAGAGTAAAATTACCCATGATAATAACCGTATCATTTTTACAGGCATTAGTTATTTCTTTGTTTATTGCACTTCCCAATGTGATGTTATTATTTGGTGGCATATACACTGCACCTGTCAGTGACTTCCTTGTTAGAATTTTGAATGCGTCATTCCTGTTTCTCCTAATGTACAGCAATAAAAACAACTACTTCCATCGTATCGGATCTTTCACAATGGCAAATCTCCTAAGGTGATTCATGCATGATCAATGCATTGATTAAGGAGAATGATTTTTTAAAAATCTTAAAGGAGAAGAGAAAATATTAGGGAGACTAGTTGACAGATTTCTGCCCTTGACAGCTCCAATTGTAGAGTGATGTAAGTGGGGTGGGTTGGAAAGGGAACATGCAAAGGGGAAATGGAGGAGTGCAAGCAGTGTATAGGGTCTTAAGGACAGAGGAGGCTCCAGACTGAGTCTGTCGGTCATAGACAGTATGGCTGCCTCATGGAGTTTGAAGCACTGCAATGGGTCCATGCAAGTCATATTAGTCAAGGATAGTATAACGGTGGCTGAGAGTACTTTTGATAAGGACGTGAATACTGAGGTAGTGTGGGCTGAGGTTAGAACAGGAGAGGAGAGGTCACACTGCTTGGAATTTTTTATAGGCCTCCACACAGTTCCAGGGAAGTGGAAGAGAAGATTTGCAAAATTATTCTGGGTAAGAGCAAAAGTACCAGGGTGGTCATTATGGGGGACTTTAGCTTCCCCAACATTGACTGGGAATGCTATAAATCTAGTACGTTCGATTGATCAGTTTCTGTCCAGTGTGTACAGGAGGGTTTCCTGACACATTATGTCGAAGGGACGACAAGTGGGGAGGCCACATTGGAACTGGTGCATGGTAATGAACCAGACCAGGTGTTTGATTTAGTTTTAGGTGAGCATTTTTGAGAGACTGACCATAATTCAGATGCGTTTAGTTTAGCGATGGAAAGGGACAGGTACATGCCACAGGGAAAGAGTTACCAATGGGGCAAGGACGATAAGAATGCAATTAGGCAGGAATTAGGATGCATCCAGTTGGGTAGCAAAATGCAGGGGATGCAGACAATAGAAATGTGGAGCTGGTTTAAGGAACAGATATTACATATTCTTGATAAGGAAGTCCCTGTCAGGCAGGGAGGAAGTGATAAGATAAGGGAACACGTGGTTTACTACAGAAATTGCGCCTCTTGTTACGAAGAAGAAGGAGGCTTATGTGTTCATGAGGCAAGAGGGTACAGATGGGGAGGTGGAGAGTTACACATCAGCTCGGAAGGATTTAAAGAGAGAGTTAAGAGCAGCAAAGAGAGGACACGAGCAGTCTTTAGCAAATAGATTAAAGGAGAATCCTAAAGTTTTCTATAGGTATGTGAGGAATAAGAGGATATGGTAGGAATAGGTCCAATCAAAGACAGAAGTGGGACGTTGAGTGTGTACCCTGTGGAGATCGGAGAGGTGCAAATGAATATTTCTCGTCGGTTTTCACTCAGGAAAAGGAGAATATTGCAGAGGAGAACAATGTGGTACGAGATATTAGACTAGAAAGAATCGAGACAAGTAAGAAACGGTTTTATCAATTCTAGAAGGAGTGAAAGCAGACAAGTCCCCTGGGCCGAATGGGATTTATCCAAGGATTCTCTGTGAAGCTTGGGAAGAGATAGCAGAACCTTTGGCTTTGATATTTGAGTTGGCATTGCCTACAGGTTTGGTACCAGAGGACTGGAGAATTCCAAATGTTGTGCCTTTGTTCAAGAAGGGCAGGAGAGATGACCCAGGTAATTATACACCAGTGTGCCTGACTTCTGTTGTAGGAAAGGTTTTGGAAAGGATTATAAGAGATAAGATTTATAATCATCTAGCATAATCAACAATTTGATTTCTGATAATCAACATGGTTACGTCAAGGGCAGGTTGTGTCTCACAAACCTCATTGAGTTTTTTGAGAAGGTGACCAAGCGTGTAGATGAGGGTAGGGCAGTTGACGTGGTATACATGGACTTCAGTAAAGCTTTTGATAAGGTTCCACATCGTAGGCTGTTGGAGAAAATGCAGATACACGAAAATGAGGGTGATTCAGCAGTTTGGATTAGAAACTGGTTTTCTAAAGGAAGACAGCGAGTGTTGGTTGATGGAAAATATTGAACTGGAGTCCAGTTACTAGTGGTGTGCCATAAAGATCTGTTTATGGGACCACAGCTGTTTGTCATTTTTAGAAATGACTTAGACACAGGAATAGGTGGATAGATGAGTAAATTTGCTGATGACACTAAAGTCGGTGGAGTAGTGGATAGTGTGAAAGTGTGTTACAGGTTGGAGGGGGACTTGGATAAACTGCAGAATTGGGCTGAGAGGTGGCAAATGGAGTTCAATGCAGTTAAATGTGAGGTGATGCACTTTGAGAAGAATAACAAGACGGCAGAGTACTGGGTTAATGGAAAGATTCTTGGTAGTGTGGACGTGCCGAGGGATGTTGGAGTCCATGTACATAGATCCCTGAAAGTTGCCATCCAGGTGGATAGTATTGTTAAGACGGCGTATGGTGTGTTAGGTTTCATTCATAGTGTAATTGAGTTCCAGAGCAGCAATATCATGCTGCAAATATAAAAACGCTGGTGCGGCCGCACTTGTAATATTGTGTGCAGTTCTGGTCCCCATATTTCGGGAAGGACATGGAGGAATTGGAAAAGGTGCAGAGGAGGATATTGCCTAGTCTGGAGAGAATGTCTTATGAGGATAGGCTGAGAGAGTTGAACCTGTTCTCCTTGGCAAGAAGAAGGCCAAGAGTGAATTTGATAGAGACGTACAAGATGATCAGAGGCTCAGATAGAGTAGACAGTGGAAGGGTTTTTCTCGGATAATGATGTCAGTGAGCACGAGGGGACATAACTGCAAATGAGGAGTGACAGATTTAAGACAGATGTCAGAGGCAGGTTCTTTACTCAGAGAATGGTAAGGGCATGGAAAGTATTACCTGCTAATGTAGACAACTCAGACACATCAGGAAGATTTCAACAATCCTTAGATAATACATGGGTGATTTTGGGATAGTGTAGGGTGACGAGCTGAGAACAGTTCACAGGTTGGCGCAACATCACGGACCGAAGGGCCAGCTATGTGCTGTATTGTTCTATGACTATTGTGCTACAAGAGATTTCTGCCGTCTTAAACAGAGTGACAGATCTTATATTGTGGGCTTACGAAACATCACTGATCTCTACCAAACATGTATGAGGTAAAGTCAGGGCAATAATAAGATGCTGCAAAAGGAGGGGAACAGGTAACTGCATCCAAAACCCTGCTCCTTCTAATCTATTTTCACCTCCAAAACTGAGGGAGTTCCAGAAAAGCAGCTCCATATCCCACCACAACACTTTGCCCCTCAGTCGTGGTGTCTGGCTGTGCACGAGGAGTGGAACAGTCTGTACTGGGACCCACTGGGGCTCTGAAACACTTGGTAAAGACTAAAATCATCTCAGCATTGGGAGCCCCACGACATTGTATGCATTTCCTATTGTTTTTAATCTGTTCCTGACTTCCCTTGTTTTTCCCTATGAACCTGTTCAAAATTGTTATTACACACACCTGCACAAACTGTGAATTGAACTCAGGTCTCTCCGTCCAAGATTCGGGATATTTTCACATCACAAGGCATCAGTTTTCACTTCCCTTGTCCTTCAGCCTGCTGAGTTACGCCTGAATCAACTCTGCACTTGGGAGGAAGGGGCAGAACTGAAGGACCGAACAGAGGCCTGTCCGCCAATCAGAGTGTGAGAGGTGCGGGGCCAATGCATTCTCGGGGAATGATTGGTCAGAAAGCAAACTGTTTTGCATGATTGTGATCATTCTCACTCCATAGTGGGGCATTAAACCTCTCTCCTAAATCAATGTGAGATTTTAAGATGTAGTTGAAATGTAAATCTGATAACGTACATATTTCCAATCGATTCACACAACTAGAGTAAGAAACTTATTTTCAAACTCCCAGAACAATTGATAATTTACATACCTGGCCAGTATGGTTAAGTTAGACCGAACAATCTGCTTGCATGCTAGACATCTCTCTGTATCTAACTCAACAGAAAACTTATTAATGATGCATATTTCACCCATGATTCTGTGCAGGTATGAATATTCTCTATAAACTCACCGATAACCTCAGACGCACGCGCAGTTTGGTTCCTTTGTGGGGCATGCGCTGGGAGAAAGTAGCGGAGAGAATTTACAAGTGCTGGATACAGGTAAAAACAGAACTAGAAAAAGCCCCTCCAGGCCTGGGGAAGGAGGTGGCGGTCTCTGATCAGGGAAGCGGCCCAGGGTCACGGCCGCCATTTGTTTGAGGGAAGAGGGAGCGCGGGCCTCAGCCCCGCCATTTTGAGAAGGTCAAGGTGCAGGAGGGCGGGGCTATCGGGGTCTGTAGAACAATCACAGCAAAGGGAAGACGCATTGTTATTGATTAATTCCATGAACACAGCGTCACTGGGCGGTCCCGCAGGAATATCCTCTTCAGTCCTGCTGTGATGTTTCACCAAATCAGAACCAGCAGCTCTCCTACTCTCTCAGCTCCCCTTCTGTCCTTCCTGCAGCATCTGTCCCCTGGAACATTGAGCTGCCTGTCCTGTCCCTCCCTCAGCTGTTGTTCTCTAATACCTGTGATATCCCAGTCCCATCTTAGATTACTTCACTAAAGGCAGGAATGTACCCGATGGATTTCTCTTAACATCACCAGTTGTTTAATACTCACTTACCAGTTTTTAATTATATCTTTTTTGAAGTATTTAATTCACATTCAATCATTTGCGGGGGTGGGGGGGTGGAGGGGACTTGAACCTGTGTCCATAGAGCATTTGTTGAGTTTCTGGATAAATTGCCTCACATAATGCCACTAGGCCAGCACTTCGCCTTCTCACAGGTTGCACATCCCAGTGCAACAGGAATCGAAACCCTATCTTTTTGCACAATTGTTTGATCCTGAACACTGGTGATATCACTCAGTATCCCTCCATGTGGGGTCCCCCACCGTGTGGGTCTAATTGCTGCCTCTATCAACGTCTCTTACTCTTGCAGCTACCCCAGGTCCTGAGCCAACAGAAGTTTCCACTCCAGAGAGATGAGGCAGTACAGGCCCGGAATGGAGACTGGGATTTTCCAGATCTCTGTGGGCTCAGTGCCATTCTACCTGTGTAAGCCTCACAAGTATCAGTCTAATTTCCCATTCTGCCTATTTGTGTGTCTTCCACAGATACTCTGGGAGTTCGTGACTCAAGAGACTTGCCAACTGCTGGTTGGGAAGATGATTGGTCAGCCAGAGAGACAAAGGTCAGGGAGGTCGGGAGCCTTCAATAAATCCTGCCGCCAGGTAAGATCACTCACAGTGCACAGAGCAGAGAGCAGTGCGAGGGCTCGAAACATCAGCTAACAGGACATGACATAGACATAGTGCTGGAGGGGGAGCACAGTACAGACACACCTCAGGCTCAATCACCACCCCTACTTTATGTTTTATTGTACTGATACAGCATCTGGTGTTCCCAGTTTTCAATCCAGGCATATGCTGTCTTGGTGAGCACCAGGACAACAGAGGGGAATGCAGGCCTTCAACGAGAGGGTGGTAATGCTGCCTGGGATCTTTCTGTTCCCTAATCCCTCTGCAACACTGTATCTATGTCTCGTTTTGTGGGTCAGTCTCTTCAATCATTCTAACACTTATAACATTCCTATCTCTGTCATGTCCTCTCCTCTCACCAATTTCTTGACATATTTGAAACGTCCAGTCCAGATCCCATCCACATTGCTGTAACTTCCGTCAGTCTCTACAACTTGCCTTGTCTCGATAGGCTCCTCCTCCAACAACTGAAGACATTGGGTCTGTTTCTGTGCTGCATGATTCTTTGTTCGAGGTTTCCTAAACGGAATGAGTTGGCCCATTTCCCTTCAAACCTTCTCCTCTCCATGTACCTGCCCAAGTCTCTTTTCCATGTTATAATTGCACTTATTTTTACCATTTCATCTGGCAGTCCATTCCGTCTATGCACCATCCTCTGTGGAAAATGTTGGCTCTCAGCTCCCTCTTTAAATTCTTGCTTTCTCACATCACGTTTATGCCTCTAGCTTTGGACTCACCTACCCTTGGCAATTCACGTTAGTTCGGCCCTACATTGTTTTATAAACCTTCATAAGGTCAACCTGTGGCCTTATTGATGACAGTGTTACTAATATCTTCAACTCACGTACTCAATGCGCTGGCCAATGAACGCAAGTGTGCCAAATGCTGCTTTCCCCACCCTGTCCACCTGTGATGTCACTTCCAAGAAACAGTGTAACTGCACCCCTTGGGCTCTCTCTGTTCGACAACACTGTCTAGGGCCAGAACATTAACCCTGTTAGTCCTCCCTGGCTTGTCTGAACTAAATCCAACACCTGAATTAAACTCCATCTTTCATTCCTTGGCCCACTGGTCCAGTTGATTAACATCCCCTTCGATATCTATATCCCCTGCCCACTCTTCCACTAATCTTGGTATCCAGAGACTCCTATATTTTTACTCAAATTGTGTATGTAAATGGTGCACAACAGTGATTCCAGCACCAATCCTTCCAGCACACTACTGGTCAGAGGCCTCCAGTCTGAACAACAACCCTCTATCACGTACTGTCATCCCATTGTGTATCCAGTTGGCTAGCTCTCCCTGATCCCTTGTGACCTACCCTTACTAACCAAGATATTATCCGACACCCTGACCAAGGGTTTGCTGAAGCCAGAAACGACGTCTGTTGCTCTGCCGTGATCTATCTTTTTGGTCACATCTTGAACAAACTCAAGTCAAGTTTGTGAGACATGTTTTGCCAAGCACAAAGCCATGCTGGCTGTTCGTAATCAGTCCATATCTTTCCAAATGCATGTAATTCCTACCTCTCAGAATGACCACCAGCAACTGACCCACCCTGATGTCTGGCTCATCAGTCTGTAGTTTCCTGACTTCCTCTTGCAGCCTTTCTTCATTCACGACACAACATTATAATCATAGTCAGAGAGTCATACCGCACTGTTCGGTTAATGCTAACCATACTCTAAAACTGATCTTGTCCTACCTGCCTGTTCCTTGATCATATCCCTTCAAACCTTTCCTATTCCTGTCCTAATTCTAATGTCTTTTAAACATTGTAATTTCCCGCACATTCCCCCCTTCCTTGGGAAGTTCATTCCACACGCATCCCACCCTCTGTGTAACAATGTGACCTTTGCGTCTTTTTTTTAAATGTCTCTCCTCTAAACTTAAGAATGTAGTGCCTTGTCTTGACACTCCCCTATCCATGGGAAAAGACAACTCCCATTAACTCTATCTATCCCCCTCATTATTTTATAAACTTCTATGAGGTCATCTGTCAACATTCAGGTTTCAATGAAAAAATACCAACCTTTCTTTATAACTGAAACATTCCATTCCCATCCACATCCCAGTAAATCTCATCTGAACCCTCTCCAGCTTAATAGTACCCTTCCTCTAACTGTGCGACCAGAGTTGGACACAGCATTCCAGAAGTGGACTCACCAATGGTCTGTGTAATCTCAATGCGACTTCCCAACTCCTAAATCCAAAGGACAGAGCAATGAAAGCAAGTGTGGCAAGCACATTTTTAACCATCCTATCTCTCCATGTTGCAAACTTCAAAGAAATATGTATCTGAACCCTGAGGTCCCTCTGTTCTACGACACTCCCGAAGATTGTATAAGCCCTGCCCGTGTTTGTTGTACCAAATGCATTCCCTCACATTTATTCAGATTGAACTCCATCTACAGTTTTTCAGCCATTCACACATTTCATCAGGATGCCTTTTGTAATCTCAGAAAACCTTCTTCACTGTCCACAATTCCACCCTCCAGTCTACCTGCCTATCACACATGGTACAAATATCTCTGCTAGGGGACCGACAATGTCTTCACCAGCTTCCCACAATGTCCTGAGCTACATTTGATCAGGTCCTGGGGATTTATTTACCTTTGTGTTTTAAAACTTGCAGCACCTCCTCTTCGATAATGTGGACTCATTTCAAGACATTGGCTCATAGAGATGTACAGCATGGAAACAGATCCTTCGGACCAACTCCTGCATGACGTATCTAGTCACATTTGCCAGAACTTTGCCAATATCCCTCTAAACCCTTCCTATTTATACACCCACCCATATGCCTTTTAAATGTATTTCTATTAGCCTTCACTATTTCCTCGGGCAGCTTATTCATTACACTCTGCAGGAACCAATTGTCCTTTAGGTCCCTTTAAAAAGTTCCCCTTGCACTTTAAAGCTATGCCCTATTGGTTTAGAACGCCCCAGCCCTTGGGAAAAGACCATGTCGATTGACACTATCGCTGACCATCATGATTTTAAACACCTTTATCAGGTAACTCCTCAGCCTCCCATGAAAACAGCCCCAGCTTATTCAGGCTTTTCGCTGAAGCGCAAACCCTCCAACCCTGGCAACATCCTTGTTCATTTCTTCTGAACCCTTTCATGTTCCATAACATCCTTCCTGTGGCATTGAGACCAGAATTGCACACAGTGTTCCAATAATAGTCAGGACAAACACTGTTTAGTTCCCTGAGCTCCCCAGTCTTTATCCACAGTAAGTTCAAAAGTGAAATATTTGTTTTCCATCTTGTAATTCCACACACCGTTGGCTTCATTGATCATTAAGGATACTAGTTTTGTCCCTTGCTCTTCTTTTGCTCTTAATACACTTGTAGAATCTCTTTCAGTTCTCCTTAACGATCTCTGCCAAAGCTATCTCATGTTCCGTTTTTGCATTCCTGATTTCCATCCTAAGTGTATTTCTACATCTCTGATGCTCCTGAAGGGATTCTCTTGAGTCAGCCAGTTATATCTGACATGTGCCCCCTTTTTTCTTCTCCAGAGCCTCGAAACTCAGCCAATGTTTCCTAATTCTGTCAGCATTGAGCTGCACACTAACAGGAACATGCTGGCGCTGAACGCTCCTTTTATCTCAGATATTAAGATATTCCTACTTTCCAGACTTCCCTTTACCTGCAAATAGCCTCCCCATATCTATTTTTAAAAATCCTGTCTAATACTATCTTGCTCCATTGTATAACTTGAACTTGTGGACCAGGCCTGGCCTTTTCCATCGCAATTTTCCATGGCAATGACTGGGAGTTTCTGGAACAGGCTTAACAAATTCCTCCCATCCAAATGCTCAACACTGCGGCAGTCCCAGTCCAGGTCTGGAAAGGTTAAAATCTCCGACTGCTACAAACCTAATATTCGAACAGATATCTGAGATCTCCTGACATATTTGCTCCTCCATCTCCCATTGCCGATTGTTGTAGTACGACCGTAGCAAACTGATGACCAATTTCGAATTTCTCAGTTCCACCAATATCGCTTAACTGGGCGGTCCTGCATGAATACTCCCTCTAGGTACTGCTGGGATTTTTCCCCCAATCAAAACCACCAGCCCTCCCCCTGTTTTGCCTCCTGTTCTATCCTTCCTACAGCATCTGTCCCCTGGAACATTGAGCTGCTGGTCCTGTCGCTCCCTCAGCTGTGTTTCTGTAATATCTACAACATCCCAGTCCCATGTTCCCATCCATGCTCTGGGTTCATCTGCCTTATCTGTCCTGCCCTATGCATTGAAATAAATACAGTTTAATCCATCAATTTTCCCTCATTGTCTGCTATGTTCTTGCCTGCCTTGTCTATTTATATTGGTCTCTTGAACATCTGTACCAACCTCAAATTTCTTTCTGGCCTTCGATTGTTTGGGGTCCCACACCCCTGCCAGATGAGATTAAATCCTCTCGAGCAGCTCCAGCAACTCTCCCCACCAGGATATGGGTCCCCCTCCTGCTCTCAGTTCAGGTGTCTTCCCCACCCTGTCTGCTTGTGCTGACATATTCAGACATCCAGAGATTTGTCCACCAAGGTGCTGCCCTGCCCTCCCCACCACACTCTCGCCCTCCCTTCCCCTCCCCTCACCCTCCTCTCCCCAACTCTTGCCCTCCCCTCCCCTCCACTCGCTCGCCCTCCCGGCCTCCCCTCCCCTCTCTCGAAGTCCAGTCCCCTCTCTCGCCCTCCCGGCCCAACACTCACCTCCCCTCTCTCGCCCTCCCCTCTCTCGCCCTCCACACTCCACTCTCGCCGTCCCCGCCCCTCCC